>NC_088927.1:24280000-24362500 GCF_038396675.1 Hydra vulgaris
AAAATTCGTATTTGACACAAACCAGCAACATTGAAAAACTGTCTTTTATTTCATTCTAACAAAATGAATTCAAAAAGAAAAACAAGTTTATCATGGAAATACTTCATAATTGAAGCAAACAATCCAAGAACAGTTCAGTGCAAAATATGCAACGACAAGGTTTCAAGAGGATCAGATGACCCCAAAAAACAAGGGTTATATGGACTAACATCACACCTAAAGAATCATCATCCTGACATCAAATTTATGCCAGAAAGTTCAGGAAATCCAAAAGCCAACAAAGAAGCTGAATTGAAATTAAACAAGTAAAAAAACAGTTCATATCTTCAATATACGATCAAAAAAACAAAGAATTGACATGTTCAAATCTACAATTCCCAACTGGGTTCAAGCTTTTTCAAAAGTTGACTCTGATTCTGAAAAAGGCCTAATATTTCACAAGTCAATATTCGAAATGATTCCGTGGTCTATTGTCAACAATGCTGGGTTTTTGAGGCACCATACTCTTGTTGCTCCTAATTACAAAATGGCTAGCAAAAAATACTACAGAAGTTTACTGGAACCAACTTATGAAAAAATAAAATTTGCTCTCAAGGAAAAATTGGTTCAATCAGAAGCTGAAAGTGTGTCAGTCTGTCTTGATGCATTGTCATCAATTTCATTATGGCTACCTGGGGATGATGGTTCACTTTATTTCCAAAGATTGGAACCGTGCCAAATTCTGCATCTCTTGTTCTCAATTTGATGAAAGGCATACCGCAAAAAATAAGTTTGCTTAAGAGACAATGCAGCAAATGTAAAGGCACCAAGCTGAATGAACCAAGCTGTAATTATGTGTCAGCTCAATGCCTTAACCACTCCCTTCAACTTTTCATCAAAAAATAACTATTTTCACATCCAATCATAGACGGACTGATTGCAAAGAGTTGAAAACTCTGTTCTTACACATCCCATTCTACCGCTTTCTACACTGAACTTTACAGTCAGCAAGAAATCCAAATGAATACAAAAGTCAGACTTGGCTTAAAAAGCAATGTTGCCACAAGATGGAACTCTACCTATTATATGCTTGAGTGAACTTTACACCTGAAGCCAGCCATGCTTGAGTGAACATCATACCTGAAGCTTTGTGAAAAAGTGGTGAACATTTTAAGTGTTTTTGAGGAGGCAACAAAAATGTTGTCAGGTGTTGACTCTTGCATCAGTTCCTGTATTCCAATTGTGACAACAATAATTAAAGCTTTGGAAACAACCTCTAGCGATATCAGTGTTCAGGAGTTGAAAATTTTTATGTAAAGTAATTTTTATTAAAAATGCAATGGAAAAACGTTTCTCAGCAAAAAACAGAATATTATTCAGTTGATACTCTACTTGATCCAAGATATTAATGGTATTTTTTCAGATCTCAAAGTGCTTCTCAAAATGCTCAACGCGTTGTCATGTTCTAAATGGACAATTTTGAAACTCGAGATGATTTGGCTCGAGTAACCCAAATTTTATTAGGCAACAATGAAAAAAACGCATCATTTGTTTATATAATGTCAAAAATAATTGCACAATCACAAACTCAAATAGGACCAAATGCATGTTCATCTTACAAAATGATATAAGGAGCGTTGAATGATTTTTTGGATAGTCCAATGTCTTCACAATGCCTTCAGTTTTGGAAAAGCTATGAAAAAATGCAAATTCCAAAATCAAGTTAGCATTGACTAAGGTTGCAAAAAAGTACCTCACACCACCTCCAACATCTAAAGATGTTGAAAGACTGTTTTCTACAGCTGGAGATATTCTCTAAAACGAAAGAAACAGAATCCGTCCAGAAAATTTGGAAAGACTTCTTTTTTTGCCGAGAAAATCTTCCAGTTGTTTGGTTCTGTTATTAATTATTTTTATTAATTTAATATGTTGTTTAAATTAAAACTAACTTTAAAAAATAATATATATTATTGATTTTCTGTTCCAGTTCCGGTTATGAATAATAAAAATCGATTTTTAATTCGGTTCCAGTGAAATATTAGTTCCGTTCGATCACTAGCTATATCACATAATTATGTGAAAAAATAAATTCCTTTTTAATTCATTTTATCGCCCTGAAGAAAAAATGTAGTAGCTAAAATAAACTGAAAGTTATTTACATACTACTGCATTTAATATCAAAAAAATATTTTTAATAAAAAAGCAAAAGAATATTAAAATTAAAATAATTTTTGGGCGCTTTTTTTGGGTGCTCATACTAAAGCAGGTCTGGCGTTGTCCTTGATATATATATGTATATATATATATATATATATATATATATATATATATATATATATATATATATATAGAGAGAGAGAGAGAGAGAGAGAGAGAGAGAGAGAGAGAGAGAGAGAGAGAGAGAGAGAGAGAGAGAGAGAGAGAGAGATAATCAGCTTAAAAATAACAAGTACACCTTAGCTTCGAAAACTACTTTAGTGCGACACCTTTAAGCACACTCAAATTTAAATAGTTATCTTATTAGGCCACATAGAAATGTACAATTGTTTTTTCATTAATTTTTTATTTATTTTTACATCATATATTTTGTTCTTTTTTTATTTGCAGATGATACAAATCAAGAACTTAATTTGGAAACACCTACTTTGCTTGAAGTTGTTAATTTTGTTGATGGTCGAGTTCCCTCAGTCATCAAGCATTTTCCTTCTTACTACTTTGACTATGGTCGTATTGTTGTTTGTAAATTCTCATTTCTCTATGAAAATCAAATAATTTATGCTTATGAAGAGGTTGAAATAGTCATGCCTATTAAAAATGTTAATATTATTGCTTCACCTCATTCTGGACTTGCATATGAAGATAAATTTAGGTTTCGTGTATATGGCTGGCATCAATCAAATGTTTATTTATTTAGGTTTGGGTTTTATGCTAAGTATAATACAGATAAAGAAAGTGATAAAGTTTACAAATCGATGTGGTCTGCTCAAAATTGGGTTGAAAATGTTCAGTTTTTTATGGAGAAAGGGAATGGACCAGGGAATAAGTTGAAAATCTTTTGTGAAATTATAGATAATCAAGGTTTTATTACAACAATCACTACAGATATCGTAGTAATTCCTTTGATTGCTGAAAACAGAGTGAAAATTGCAAAAAAGGTTTATATTTAATATTTTCATAACTTAAAAATTAATTTAAAAGCATTTCAAATTTTCAAAATATTTTGCTTACAATATTATTATTGTCGCTAAATTTTTTACAACGACTAATACAAGTTTTTTTGAAAAATTTATATTTACTGTAAATTAAAATCTTATGTTTTGAAAAATTTATCTATAAATACTAAAATAATATAAAAAGTTGTCAAACTAATAGTTTAAAGTTCGTTTTATGTCCAAAAAAAAAAATTATTAAAAAAAAAACATTTACGCAAAAATAGGGTTAGTAATCCCATGCTATATTTTTAATCCCGGGATTTCGGCATAACATTTACTTATTCCCAAGATCCTGGGATTTTTAAATGCCTGTTGTGGAAAGATTTTAACATATTATTTCAGTAGAGTTTTAATAAAATTAATATCTTATTCAAAATATGTTTTGAATAAGATATTAATAGAAAAAACTAATTAAATTACAAGGAAATTCTTTGGTTTTTTAATACTAAACATACTTAATTATTAAATTATAAATGTAAATTAAAATCTTATGTTTTTGTTAAAGTATTTTTTTTTTTTTTAATTTTACGTTTAAGTTAATCCAAAAAAGTTTTTACTCATACTTTCAACTGTACTGTGAGCTATATCAACTACAACCAAAACAAAATGATCCTGTTTTTTCTTCTTATTCTTAATCTTCAATTTTCCTAATCATCAGCCATATATTAAAAAATTAAAACCATTAGTGCAATTAAGTACAAGAATAACCTAGTGTCAATTGAAAAAATATTAAATGTTGCAGACAATGCAATCCAGCATCAAGAGTTTGCAATTTTTGTTTTAATTAAAAATTTTATAGTTTATTGTATAAAGATTATTGATCTTGATAAGGATGAAGACTTTTTTAAAAAAATACCTTCACTTGAAGATGTTGCTAATAGTTTTAGTTTGATAGTCCTGGGAATACTTTTTAATATAGCGGATGATTAGAAGCAGTGTGTATGTAACTAAGTATATTATCTAGTTTGCAGCACAGCTGAAAAAACCATTGTTTAGATTTAATGTTAAGTCTAGATTAGTTAACTATTTTTATATTACAGTTGATAGTAAAAGAAGATTGTACAAAGCCTCACATAAAGTTATTAGATATCATTTCTTCTGTAATAAATGTATAAACAGTTATGAAATAATATTCTAACTTGGTTCGAAGTTTTAGATATGATTTCTGTCAGTTTTTAACATAAATAATTATTAAAATATATTATAAATGAAAATATAAATCATCATGAAAATGAATAATTGTAAATATATGAATAATTATGAAAATGAACTTTTATAAATAAATACATAAATAATTATGGAAAAATAGTTCTTATTTGGTTTGAAGTTTTAGATGTTTCTGTCAGTTTTAGATTAAAGTTTGAAAAAATTCTTAATAAAACTTAATTTTTTTGTTTGTTTTTTTTTTCAATAATTTCTAGTTTTAATTTTAGGCTTTTGATTTTGCTTACTATTTACAAACTGACCAATTGCAATGTGCCGAATATTTACTTGATATTATACCTCTTGCTAATTTAAGCAACCTACTAGGTAGTGATCCACAAAGAATTCAAACAAATCTTGTACTGTATCTTACAAAGTTAAGAAGACAAGGTCAGTTTATGATGATGATGATGATGATGATGATGATGATGATGATGATGATGATGATGATGATGATGATGATGATGATGATGATGATGATGATGATGATGATGATGATGATGATGATGATGATGATGATGATGATGATGATGATGATGATGATGATGATGATGATGATGATGATGATGATGATGATGATGATGATGATGATGATGATGATCATGGTGATGATGTTTATATTTTGATGATGATAGATATTATATTTATTTTTACTAAAGATATTTGTTTTGGTCTTTAAACAAAAACAAATATCTTTAATAAGATATTTGTTTTTCTTTAAAGACCAAAACAACTGAATACATTAATGAGAAATATTAACAAAACTTGATACAAACCAATAAAAATTGCAGTACAAATTATGACACAGTAAGTAGCTAAAAAAATAATAATAAACTAGGTTAATAAGTTTATTGTATGAGATGTTTGTTAATTAAAAGAAGGATTTCCATTTAATATGAGGCATTTTTATATTTAATTTGCTTTTAAATCCAAAATCTTGAAACAACTGTAGTTAGATTTTTACAATTAACAAAAACTGTTTGCCACTGTTTAAGGTGCTCATTTATCTATGTTGTCAAATATCTGGAGGTTTCTTTATTATAATTGGCATTACAGTTAGCACAAAAAGGTTTGCAGACAATATTAGATTTATGCAGGGTTGGAAAAAACCTGGGTTTTTTTTTAAAAACCCGGCCCTGTGGTTTTTTTTGGGTTTTATTGGGTAAGTTTGGGTTTTATTTCGTATCTGTAAAAAAAAAATTTTTTTCAAAGGATATTGAAAATTAGCTTAATTTTCTACTTAAACTTTATTTAAAATATATTTTATATAATGTTATTTAATATCTTATAACAAAAATTTTTCAAACCATTTTGAAAAAGATTTTTAAATATAATTTAAAACTGTAATAGAAAAAAAAAATTCACGTTAATCTATATGTATTGATTTATTTTAGATTTAAAAGTATTATTTTATATAATTAAAAATGTCAATGAGAAATGGGAAAAAGAAGGCTGGAGAACGGGAGGCTGGAGAATGGGAGGAAGTAACTGAAGTTTTAATTAAACTTCAAATTTGAACTTGAAATTCAAATGAACAAGCTTGTTTCTCCACGCAGCAACCTTGTTTATGAAGGTTTGTGTTAAGGAGTTAAAGAGTTGAAAGAGGGTTGTAACCACAATAAGGTAGCCTCCTCTATTGTAGTGGCCTTATCAAGGCACTACTACTTATTTAAATTCACCTTGGGAGGTAAATAACATAAAAGATAAAAAAATCTCAATCTATAAAAAGATTTGAATAAGATTCAGATCTGAGAGCTGTTATTGTTGGTTATAATAGTTAATAATAATTTAAATAATAAAAGTAGTTAATAATTAATTTAGTTAATAATACAATTGTTATAATGTTAATGTTGGTTATAATACTTCATAAAATTATAAATTATCTTTAAAAAAACCCAATAAAACCCAGATTATGCGGGTTTTATTGGGCTTTTTTAGGCAGCTTTTTTAATGTCAATTAAAAAACCTGCCTAAAAAAGGTAACCTCCCTGGATTTAAGCAGCTTACAAAGTGGATCTTTTTGTTTTTTAATTTATTAGTTGTGAATATAAATTTAATTATTAAAATATTTTTCTATAAAATATTTTTTACTAATTTTATTAAAATTAGTTTTATCAAAATTTGAGTAAATTCCAATAAATAGAAGTTTAAAATATCTTATCAATAATAATATTATTATTATAGAATAATTAATAATATTTATAAATTAGTTTTTTTATCTATATATATTTTGATTTTAGTGTCAATAATTATATATGTGAGGAGCCATTCTGCAAAATGCACTAAGTTGTAAAAATTTTAAGTTAATTCTATTTCCACATTCTATATACTGAAATCTTTCATCTATTTAAATATTACACCAAATAAAAAATTTTTGGTCTTAAAAATTAAAATTTGACCAAATTAAAAATTGACAAATTTGATTAGTAACTAAGAGTAGTTTATTTTTTTGATGTTTTTTCAAAATCAGTTTACTTGGACTTTTTGGGCTCCTCATATATATATATATATATACTATATATATATATATATATATATATATATATATATATATATATATATATATATATATATATATATATATATATATATATATATATATATATATATATATATGTATATGTATATATATATGTATATGTATACATATATATATGTATATATATGTATGTATATGTATATGTATATATATATGTATATGTATAAATATATGTAAATGTATACATATGTGTATATGTATATATATATATATGTAAATGTATACATATGTATATATATATATATGTGTGTGTGTGTATATATATATATATATATATATATATATATATATATATATATATATATATATATATATATATATATATAATGGTTTTAAACAGGAAAAAATCATATACAGCATTTTTGCTATTTTAGAAATTTAGGTGTTGTCGGCTGGCAGATAGAAAAGCAAAAAAAAAAATTCAACCCTCATTTAAAAAATAGTTTAAGGCAAACCATGTCTTGCACCCACGGTTCTCTAACTCAATTTATATGAGTAAATCAAGGTTCCATGTTAAGTACAAAAATTTGACATTTTTTAAAAATAAATCTTTACAATGATTTCTTTTTTTGTGTGTTATATTTTTAGCAGGAAAAGATTTTTATATTTTGTAAGTTTTTAAATTAAGTTATTCAACTTGTTTCATCCTGAACAATCTTCTTATGCTTTTTCATATTTATTTCGCCTCTTATTTTTTTGCAATATAGTAGAGAGAAAACAAGAACAAAAGACAATCATTTGTAGTTAAACTTTGAATTAATAAATTTGATACTTTGATCTATTTTAATTGCGTACATCGCTTTTAAATACGCTTTTAAATAGTTTAAAATGTTATTAACAAATATTGTCTTTGCTTATATTTATATTCATTTTTCAATGTAAACAGAAAATATGCTTTATATTGTTAAACTTTTATGAAAAAACTATTTTTAATGGTTTCTTTGGTTTCCTTTTGTAACTTTTTAAATAGTTGAAACAACTTTTTAATTGACTGTCGATAAAAACATTTTTATATGGAACACTTTTGTAAGGAAAGTTTTTGAATATTCAATGATTACAAATAAATATATTTATATAATAAAAAAAGTTATACATAAATTATATGCATGCATTACATAGATGTTTTCATATAAAGACAATATATACTTGTTACATAAAAGTTATTCAAATATATTTTACAAACAGATAGTAATTTATATTTTTGCTTTCCTCTTTAAATAAAAAACAATTAAAAGATAGGAAAATCATTCTTTTTAATGTCGATTTAAAACTGTTGTTTTATTTTTGCTTTGTCTTATCAAATTTTGTTGCTGAAAATAACAACCACTCTTAAAAAAATAAAAAAAGTATACAAATTATTTAAATTATTTTTTATTTTTATTTTTTTAAATTTATATTAATATCCTATTTTGTTAGTTTTGCTTTCTTTGTTTTTGAAACTTAGTTTTTTGCGCAACGCCTAATATAAAAAAACTTGCAAACTGCCATGACCAAGTTGTCTAAAATAAAATACTCATGCGTGGACATACAAGACAAAAACATTTCCTGGGAAAGCTTGATACATATATATTAAGTTTCAAATTTAACTATTTTTGAAACCTATCTATATTGTGGTGTTAGCTAACCTTGTAGTATCCCGTTAAACACGGTATTAAGTATATTAGTACAAATGCTTATAAAATTGAAGTTTCTTATTTAAAATTAATAACATGTTTAAAGTTATTAGTCAATCTTTATTTAATGTTATAGAGAACCATTAGTGACAACCTTTTTCCAACTTATTAAAGTTTAATCATAATTATGAAAATTATTGCAAATTAATAATTATTAAATACTAATTTTAAAAAATGATAGAAGAAATGTTAAATTGTTAATAGAAACTATAAACTTTTTAGCATAGTTTTCCTAACTGTGAAAATATTTTCTTTTAAAATTACAGACTGAACCTGATGTTGCTAAAAATGACTCATTCCCAAAAACCCAAAACTTGATTTATATTCAAAGTCCACTGAAAAGTACAAGAAACATGAAGAATTAGGCTCATACTCATAACTTTAATGACTTAATAGAGTTCGTTACTCTCATTTGGTGGAAAAGATGTGCAATCCCATTTAAAAGTAGGTGTTTCTAAACTTTTGCACGCTACTGTACATTAATGATCTTCCCAATTTATACTTAAGATTATTGGGGTCAACCCTGATAATATACTATCATGGTTGCTGCTTAAGGGAGCATCTCTAGTTCGTTTAACTAAAACTCAATCTTACTTGACTTATCATTCTTTTACTTTATCTGTCCCTGCATGCTCTAAAAAATTTTATTCATCTAGTTTTTTTCCCTGCATGTAAACTCTTTGGAACTCTCTCTCTGACTCATGCAATCTTCAACTTTTTAAGTCTTCTGTCAACCGTTTCCTTGCTCTATTGCTCTTCTTTTTTTTCTAGTAACTCCCAACTTAATAGTGGTTGCTGGGAGTGAATCAGAATTTTTAAAAAAAAAACGCCTGTTGAAAAATGAACTATTTATGCTTCATTTGAAATTGTAGTTTAGTTTTAAAAAACATTTTGTTGGACTGCTACTATTGGGTAAACTTTTTTGGGTTAGCTTGTTTGCCAAAAACTTCTTCAAAGTTATTGAAAATTTTTAAATCAATAGATGTTTCATCGTGCAAGGCTTATTATGCATGCATACTACCAATGGTAACTCAGGTGAGACAGGGGTTTTAAAAGCTTATTTAGAACATTTTTTTCCACAACTAATTTAGGTTGGTTGTTGTAGTCACTGGTTGATATTTTCAACAACTTTGAATGTGTAAGAAAGCTGATGTGTTTCTTCTGAATCTTTGTAAGTTTTTTTAATTTTGAACAATATTGATAAATTTGCTGCAAGAAAACAAAACTATTTATGGCAATGTTAACCACATTGTATCTATATGCCTAAGTACAATACAATACTTTGTTCTTGCTATAACAAGTAAAAAAAAGCAGAAGCCTCCATATCCAAGCCTCAGATAAAAAAATAATACTTTCAATTCTAATGTTGTTAGATGCTTTTTTTGCTATTAGTACTCTCGTACAGTCTCTGCAATCATCCTGAAAAATATTTTTTTTGAAAAACTTTCCTGTATACATAGAAAAAACAGAGTGAAATTTAAATGCAAATATAAAAAGATCAGTAAGAAAATACTTTATATTTAAAAATTATGAAAATATGAAATCTAATGCCAGTGACGTATCTCTACTTAGATCATGTAGTTTGCACAGGAAAAAAGTATCTTTTGAAAAATTTGAAATGGGTATGTGACAAAATCCTTTAAACAATTACAAAAGTGTTTATCAGTTTTTGAATCACGCAATTTTCTTGCAAAGATGGCTGATTTGATCAATAATGGAAAAGTGCAGTTGTCAACATTGATTAGTTTTGACATTGGAAACTTCATGAAAATAATCAAACTATGCAAAACAGAGATGTCCAGAGAAAATGAAAATAGAATTTAAAGATTTTAATGCAAAAGAAATGGAAAGCACATTTTGATACTGAAATACTCAATTATTCCACTGGACAATAGTGACAAGAGTTGAAGAAGAAACGACAGTCATAGTGTGCTTATACCATATGGGCTGGTTTAAAAAAACTAGTCTATATCAGGTTTTATATACTAACTACATGTTTCTATAGAATTTATTAACAATTTATCTGATAAGCATTGCTTGTGTAGAAAGGCTATTTTTAAATTTAAAATTCGTAAAGTCTTCAGTTACCTCAAAGCATACTTAAAAGCCTGTTGATGATAGCAATCGAAAGGCCAGTAAACAGTTTAAAAATGAGGTTCTTGAATGATTCTTGAATGTTTTTTTGAACATTTTTTGAACGTTTCTTGAATGTTTCATTAAGAAGTTAAACAAATGAACATCAGAGCTAAAGTAAATATAGTTTAACTTGTATGTTAAAGTTTTTTTTTGTTGTTGTTTAAATCTCAGTAGTTCTAATTAATTCAAAAAAACAAAATAGTTAAATTTATTAGACATCTTATATGAGAACTTACAAAATTAGAATTGTAATCATATATTTCATAGTTAACTTTTTCAAAGGAAAGTTCAACAAAAAACAGTTCAACAAAACAAATAAAAGCTATTAAACTTTTTAGAAACATTTCCAACTTTCAAGAAAGTTTAAACAACACATTTTTTCTAATTATATCAGAACTGATAAAATTGACAAAGTTTAAGAATGACTTCTTTATGGTACAGTCTCTAAGTAGATCTGACTTCTTTATGGTACAGTTTCTAAATAGATCTAATCCAGAAGTAATTAAAATCGTTGAAAAAATATTAAAGGAGCAAAATATTGGTTTACAAATGCTGTAAGTATGATGAAATAAACACTTTTTTTTAATGTTATTCACCTTCCCAGGGCCAAGGAGCCACTGCAGATGAGGAGATTACTTTATTGTGGTTATAACCTTCTGTCAACTCTTAAATTTTGAAACCTTGATGAAAACTAAACTAAATGAGTAATGATAAGTTTGGTCTTCCATCTTTCAGCTTTATGTTTTGGGACTGAAGCTTTTTGTATTCATTATAGTCTACCAGTTCATGTCAAATCAGCTATTTGAAAATCTATGCAAATAACACAAAGCTTATAAAAGTTGTTGGAAACAATGAAGACTCAAGTTTACAATCTGATCTAGGCAAGATGGTTAAATAGATGCAATCTAACTAATAGAGATAACAGATGCAATATAACTTATAGAGATAACAGAAATAACAAATGCAATTTAACTAATAGAGATAACAGTAAAAAACTAGAGAAAAATTGTAAAAAAAATGTCAAGTCATGCATGTCAACTTTGGATCAATAAGATATGATGACTTCATTTTCAAAATTAAAGAGAATGGCATGGTCAACAAAGTAGACTAGAAGTCACTAGTTCTGAAAGAGATCTTGAAATTTAACCTTCTGATGTACTCAAATACACGCAATATTGCAACAAAGTAGCAAAAAAAGTAAATGATGTGCTCAGAAATCACAAAACACCATCATTCAGAAAAGCCTTTTTCAACATATATCAGACTACATATGGAGTTTGCTATACAGGCTTGGAACCCTAACTTTGTTGGTGATATAAAGAAAATTAAAATGATACAATACAACACCACACAAGTTTCTTGAGTTTTAAAAAATAAAGGCTGCAAGACTTGATGCAAAATGGTCTTGAAGCAAACCTATGAGAGTTGACTATATATATATCAGTATATAATAAGTGTATTAAAAAAAAAACTCCTTCTCTGACGTCCTCTATATATTAGACCTCCTCTGGAGTTTGCCATACAATCTTAGAACACTTACCTTGTTGGTGGCATAAAAAAATTAAAAAGGTACAACACAATGCCATGAAAATTTCTCAGACTTTAAAAGACAAAGACTACAAAATTCAATGCAAAATAATGAATTTAACAACTCTTGAAGACAGATGGAAAAGACTCAATCTTGTACAACAGTATAAGCTTCTCAACAGTTTAAACTCAATTGACTAGCATCACAGTCTTGCAGCATAGCACTCAAAGTTGTATATCGAATTAGGCTTTGTTGTAGTAATTATGTTCGTTTCATTATAAAGCATTTATTTCATCAGATTTACAGTAATTGTGTAGACTGGAATGCTTTGCCAGATAATGCTGTTGAAGCAATATCTATTAACAAATTTAAGCAACTACTAGACAATTATCAATCATCATAGTTACTACAGCTCATTGTTTTTTTTGTTTTTTTTTAATGTTAATTCACCTCCCCAAGTCTGAGAAGGCCACTACAGACAAGGAGGCTATTTAATTGTGGTTATAACCCTCTCTCAACTCTGTAACTCCGAAATGCAAACCTTGCTGAACAAGGCTGCTGCGCGGAAAAACAAGTTGAGCGCAGTACTACCAAGAGCATGGTGGAGCTCATACAGGGAACTTCTCGCTTATGAAAAGAGCACTCTACCACTACACCACTACCGCAATTTACTGTAAATATCATAAAAAATTAACTAGCATGCTTGGTGCATGATGGGTCTAATGAGACAGCTTATATAGCAATTTAAGTAACTGAAACATGAAGAAATTTATATTTACTTAAAGTTAAAAAATGAAAATCAAATATTAATTAAATAATTCCATTAATGTCAATTCATATTAAAAATAATAATAAAGTTCTATAAATAATAAAACAGTAATAAAAATAAATCAAATAATAGTTAAAACAATCATAAAACAATCATAAAACAATCATAAAACAATCATAAAACAATCATAAAACAATCATAAAACAATCATAAAACAATCATAAAACAATCATAAAGTTCAATAAATAATAAAATAGTAATAAAAATAATAAAAATTCAAATAATATTAAAAATAATTCAATTAATTAACATAAACAGGGTGGGCACTTACAAAGATTTAGATTTACATAGGACCTACATAGACTTAGATGTACATAGGACCTACATAGACTTAGATGAAATTGCATAGGGTGAGGACTTAAATAGACTTACACATGGTGAGGACTTAGACTTACATAGGGTGACTGTTTACATTGACTTACATAGGGTGGTGACTTTCATAGACTACATTGGGTGCGGACTAGCATAGACTTATATAGAGTGAGGACTTACATAGACTGACCTAGAGTGAGGACTTCTGAATGTTCTTTAATTTTTGTGTTCGCAAAACTAAAGCACTCTTGATTTATGAAAAAAAAAAAATTCTGAAAGTTACAGTATTTAACACAAAATCAAGTTGATTTCAAATCTTACTTTATTCGTCTCCTTAATATATACAGTAAAGCCTAATATATACAGTATTGGAAAAAACTAAAGCAACTCAGGTTATAAAATCATACTTTCATGAAGAAACTCATTATTTTTTTATAATATCCTAAATAAATTTAATTTTTATTATAACAAAACATAGGTTACCTGAAAATTATTAAATTTTTATGTGTTAAATAAAAAAATAAAAAATAAAATTTTTTTTCTAAATGAGTTATTAACTGGAAAAAACTAAAGCAAATTTTTATTATAGATAAAATTAAATGAATCATTATATAAAAAAAAAAAAAAAATTAATACTTTGTAGAGTAATCCTTGTTTTTAATTACATCTTAACAACGTTTTGGCATTGATTTTATCAAGTTCTCAATAGTTTATTTTGAAATCTGCATCCACTCTCTTTCAATGGCCTCAAATAATTGATTTTGGTTGAAAAATCTGCACCCTCTTAATCTTTTTTTTTGCAATTTCCCATAAATTCTCTATCGGATTTAAATCCGGGGATTGATTCCTTTTTCTAATTTCCTTTTTCTTTACTCCTTTTTCTTTACTCCTTTTTCTTTGATACTCACCTGAAAAAGTTATCACAACTTTGAAATCATTTAAAGTAGTGAATTTCACATTTTTAGGTTTTTCAACATGTAACCCCATGCAAAGAAAATCAATCGGTTCAAAGTTGCAACAAGAATGCAACAAAAACCATAACCCCTGATACATTTTGGTATCAAAGAATAGGTCTTACATTACATGGGATGTCTTGCAAACTTACTTTGCAAACTCATTCATTTTTTCTGTTAATAGGGCCCTCAAGAAAGGACAATTTTTCATTAGAGAAAAGTATTGATCGACCACTATGTCATTTCTTTATCATTTTGAATCTCTTAACATCTGTTCAATTTATCTCTTAAACTTATTTCTGTTTGTCAGATCAGCATGTTTTTTATAAGATTTCATTCCTAGATTTGTTTTAATCAAATTTCTTATGGTTTTAGGATTGGTTCCAAATTCTTTTGCAGTTGATCTTTTTGATCCAGCCGAAGTGCATATAATTTGTTCATGAATGGCTTTTATGAATTTTTACTAAGCACTCTTTTTCTCCCTGATCTTTTTAGTGGATTTTTATCTCCAATTCCCAAAAAACAATTTATGACAATATACCAACTTGCAACCACATCTGTGATATTTTAAATGCTTAACAAATTGAGTTGTTATGAATTTCCTATTAAAAGATCAGTGATTTCTTTTCTTAGGATTTCCAACTCTGATTTTTACACTATTTTGTATGTCTTAATTAAAAATGACTTTTGTTTCTGATAGCAGATAAACACAGTTATTAGATAGCAAAAAGCAGTTTTATTGGAATAAAGACTCAATAACAGTTGTCTAAAATCCCCACCCTGTAGTAAGCACACTTATAACAGAAATTTCAATCACTATTTAACTAAAGGCAAAAAAATCAATACGTTTAATAAGAATTAAGAATAAAATATGAGAAGTGATTTTTTTCTCATTATCAAAAACTTATAATATAGTTTTTTTTGTTTTTGCTTTATAACAAATTTCCCGAAAGAGAAACCGTATAAAAAAAGAGAAACAAAATAATTTAATTTTATTTATAATTTAATTTCTTTAATTTAAATATGAAAGTAAGTTAAAATAAGTTAAAGTTATAAATAAATTTACTAAAATAATTTTTTATTTTAAGGATTTATTGCTCTGTTAGTAACAAAGGCAATGGATGTTATATATAAGTTTGTTTATGCAACAAAAGGAAATATGAACCCAGACACTTTGAAGAATATTACTTCAACATTGAATTATATATCAGTTAATATCTTAACTGTGCGTCAAGAGATAGATGCAATTAAAATGGTATTTTTATTTATTTTTACAATTTATTAATAAAAGTAAATATTAAATACAACTGTGATTTTTATATTGCATACAATTTTGCGCATCATACCAACAATTGTTTTAATATAATTCAATAGTTGTTAGTATTTTATGTTTATATTTATTTTATGTTTTATGTTTAGGCAAAACAGTTAATAGATATTTCAAATATTTTAGTAAACTCTTCTGGTAATTTAAAAGTTGTACTTTCAGAAACTCCGAGTATTATTAAAGGTTTTTTAAATGTAGCTGGAAGTAATTATGACAACCAACAAGAAAGTTTTCATGGAAGTTTTATAAGTGGACTTTTTGTTTTGGAGCGTTTTCTGTTTCGAGCATCAACCAGTGTTCTTACCTTGAATAATAATTTGAAAAATAAATACAGAAAATGGCAATGTCAAAATAAGTATCCATTCAATTGTACTGGTATGCTTGTTGTCCAAGCTCAATATGACTATGTAAGTTTTATTACCAAATTGTTAAGTTTTTTCAATAATTACATATCAATCACTTAATTTAATGTAGATAATGATAAATCTATGGTATTAATTCTATACTTCTATACAGAATGACAGATCTATGGTATTAATTCAATTCTATACAGAAGTAATTAATACCATAATACCTATACAGGTATTATGGTATTAGTTACTTCTGCTAATACTAGTTATGCAAATCAGTATAAAAATGAAGATGAAGTGGACGAACTAAAAACAAACACTAAAATCAGATATTAATTTGTATAGATATAATTGTATTATTATACAAATTTTATAGATAGTATTATTGTGTAAATTTGTGAATCATTTAAAAAACAGTATTTGATCTTTTAGTTAAAAGAATGAATAAAGATACAAATAGATATGTAACATTCATCAACATAGCAATTTGAATTTAGGCTTTAAAGATTTCAAAAGATGAAAAAAATTTTAACAAACTAAAGGTTTCAAAAGATTGGATCTTTTAAAAAAGCAAATTAAAATTAAGTTAAAGTTAACTTTAGCAGTGTTATGACTTCAAACAGTTCAAATGGAAAAATAACTCCAACAACTAAGAGTTTAAATAAAAGACGCTGAGGAAGTTTGTGTGTTTGTTTAAAAAATTTTCAACGTTATTAAAGTATGTCCTTTTATGAGTATGTTTAGGCATGCAGCATTTTAATGGTTGTATTATAATTTAGTTAAATCTTATGTATTCACATATGGATCTACATATATTCACCTCCTTATTTTCCCTCTATATTGAATTTTTCACTTTAAGAGTTCTTGTGTACTAGCTAGATTTTTTTATATGTTAATAAGCATATAACACTTAATTTAATTTATGATATGTAAGCAAATATATACATAATTTTTTTTTTTTTTTAAATTTTTGACAAAGATAAAAAAACTATTAGGTTCAATGTTTTTATTAATATGCTTTCAATTAAAAAGTTTTGAAAACTTATTAAAACAATAATAAAAAATGTGTATATAATTCAGAACATTTATTGTTATTACTTAAAAAGGTTTTTATGATCCTAATTATTCTAATTCAAACAACATTAGCATTGCATATTTACACAATTTATAAGGTTATATTTATTTGACAAAAATGTTTAATCGACTATAAAGTTCACTTAATAATCATGGATTGAAATTATTTTTTGTTTCTATTGAAATGTAGAATCTGTTTTCCAATAAAACCTTTGGCGAAGATTGGCAACCTGTTTCTAATGTCTATGAATTGGCTCTTTTTAACCCTGTTACATTTGAGAAACTTAACACTGATGATGACGTTGAAAATTTTTATGAGATCTTACTTCCTTTGAAATACTTACAACTGAGTAATACAAGCTATGTTCAGGTAAGTATGTTCAGGTAAATACAAGCAATGTTTAGGTAAGTAGCACAATTTTATTTGTGACAATTGTGGCCAAAAGTTTGGAATCACTCATAATTTTTAATGATTTTGATATTACTGACCTAACATAATTAAAAGTACATCAAGCTGTTAATTTATTGAACACTAGGGATAGCTAGCCATTACTTATCAATTATTTTCAACTAAAGTGTCTGTATCTTTCTATTCAAAAAAATTAAGAGGTCAATAGACATCGCATATGCTATTTCTAGGCAGTAATGCATGACTTATTCACGCCAATCACAAGCCGTAAATGACAGTAAATAACTTCGTGATTAGTAGGCTGATATTGAATATTTGGCTTATTGGCTGTTTTCTGTATCAGTTAGAAGTTCATTTGGACCGAGTTATGTCTGATGGAAATGACCTCGAGTGAAGTCAGCAGCAACTGATAGGCTTATCTGAAGAACTGTGGTTGCTCATCCAAACATGTCTTTGGTCAATATTGCTGCCCGGATATGGAGTGAGCACCCTGACTGTCAGAAAGTATCTTCTAGTTGAATTTAAGCTCACGTAAGCCAGGCAAAAAAGCAAAGTCATCAAAGAAAAATGTCAAAGTTTGATTGAAATTTTGTAAGCTGTACAGTGCCTGGATGGAAGATCAATGGATGAAGTTCATGTTTTCTGATAAATCAACTTTCACCCAGTACACGTGTTACAACAAGGCAGTTTGGAGAACCATCAACCACAGGTACAATGCAAAATATGTGACCCCAATGATCAAACAGTCCCCATAGACAATGGTATGGGGCAGCTTTTGTGCCCCATACCATTGCCTATGGTATTTGTGACACAGGTGGTATTTGTTTTATGCCAAAGAATATGACCATTAATGGGCAAGTTTACCTGGATATTTTGAGAAAAAAGCTTCTCTCATATATGGCAATACACTCCTGCACCCATTTTCAGCATGATGGTGCACTCTGCCACCAGACAGCAGCTGTCAGATGCTGGTTGTAGGAAGAGGGGGCCCAGTTGCTTAGTCTGTGGCCTGGGTCAAGTCCAGACTTAAACCAGATTGAAAACATGTGGACAATGATGAAGCAGAAAGTTAGTCAAGAACATCCAACATCAGAGAAAACGTTAATAGACACCATTAAGCATGTATGGGCTATCAGTATAACACCTGAATACTGCAAATCTTTAGCCTGTTCCATGCCTAATCGAATAGCAGCTGTTCTAAAGGCTAAGGGACAGTATACTAAGTACTTAATCATGTAATTGTTGTAATTGTTGTAGTTGTTAATAAACAGTATAAAACATTTGGTACGGGTTTTAGTGTCATTAAAAATGATTTTTTTTTTTATTACAATATAAAATGGAATTCTTATACAAATAATGAGGTGATTTCAAACTTTTAGCCATGACTGTATGTAATTATTTACATATTTTTCAGATCAGGACTTAGGACTTTTATTTTTACACTACCACTAGAAGTAGTATTTATATTTATATATGTGTGTGTGTGTTTTATGTGACATATATATATATATATATATATATATATATATATATATATATATATATATATATATATATATATATATATATATATATATATGTATATATATATGTATATATATCACATAGCCAATGCTGGATTAACCCGGGCGCATGGGTGCAGCTGCAAAAAATGGGGTCGCAACAGGTGCTCTTAATTTATTAAATATATACACAACTTAAGTTGTGGGGTTGTTGGAGCTTCTACATCACTACTGTTAAGACATAAAGATGTATAAATTGTCTGCTTTTTAATACATAAGATAATATGACTGCACAGGATAAGAAAGTGCGCATGTTAGGTGACAACTTCAAAAATGGGTTCCATGACTGGTTACATGGACAGTGTTCTATACAAAGCAAAGCTAATAACACACATATGCACTCCAGTACTATTTTAAAAAAAGCTAAAAGAAAAAATTGATGGTCATTTGAAACAGAAGTTAGAGGATGAAAAGTGTTGCTAATTGAAAAAGTTGTTGAAAGCTTAATTTTTTTGTACAGTCAAGATCTAGCTCTTAGAGAAGAAATAGGTGACTTCAGTAATGGAAACTTTCTAAGGTCTTGGAGTTCCTTTCAAAATTTGACCCATTATTTGCTTGCATTTAGAAAATCTAGGAAATCTGGGCAAAGGAATTGTTTCATAAATATCATCAACAATTTATGGGGAAGTTGTCTTCTTAATTATAAAAAAAGTTCTGCAATCCATTGGTAACAAGATTTCTAGTGCTAAATACTTTTCACTGTGTGTTGAACCATGATCTGACACTGCACACTGTGACCAACTTACAATAACCATTCAATACGTGAGTGAGAAAACTGTAGTTAGAAAGAAAGTGAGAAAACTGTAGGAAGAAATTTATTTGGGTTTGAGTCTTCTTGTGGACATAATGGAAAGGTTATGGCAGATGCACTCAAGAAAAGATTACACAAGCTTTCCTTAAACATTAATGATCCTTGTGGTCAGTCATAAAAATTCATCAAAATGTCTAGAAAGCCTGCGAGCAAAACTGAAAAATAAGAACCAAACATTGACTTTATTCCTTGTGCAGCACAATCTTTAAATTTAGTTGGCGTAAATGCTGTTGACATTTAAGAGACTGTATCCAATTTCATTGGGTTTTTTCAATGCTTGTATAATTTCTATGCTTCTTCAATTTACGATGGCAGATAATTTGTTCTGGTCTTGTAAATGGTGCAGGAAAAGACAAAAAAAGTTACCATCAAAAGCCTGAATTAGATAAGGTGGTTATCACCTTTCTACTAAAATTTAATTGGTTCCTCTCTACTAAAATTTTACATGCAAGTTACATTCAAATCCTTGAGACCCTAGAATCAATTGTTCTGGATAAAGATGAAAAACATCAGGAAAAAAACAACTTACACTTTTAAAGAAAATGAAAATGTTGGATAAAACTTTGATGACGAAATGTAGCATCAAACTATAAGATAAAGATTTTTGATATGCGATTGAATAGCCCTTAATGTGCTTTAATCTGTTGTGAAATATGTTATCAGTTCATGAAGATTTTTCTGACATTCATGAATGTGCTGGAAGGTTTTCAAGCATTATTCCTAAGCAGTACAAGCAAGAAAATACAAGAAAGAAGATATCCTAAGTAGGAGTTGTTGAAAATAGAGAAAATGAATGATTCTAAGGATTCTAAGTTGCAGTGGCACATTTAGAGTAAGACACTTTTTCCCTTACATGGACAAGTTGAAAATGTGATTGAAAGAAAATGCTTTCTGCTTGCGGGTCAGAAGAGAGAAAATTTGGTTTTCTGACTAGTTTTTTGACCAAGACCGTACTTGTAATTGTTGCTGCTTTTAAATCTTTGAGTGCTATTTATCCTTCAGACTTAGATAACAATTCTATAACAAAGTTGTCCAATTTTTCAAGTTTATGGCAATTTATAAGAATATATTAGCACTAGGATGTTTACAAACAATTCGTAAGAATAAGTTAGAATCAGTTTTTCCCAATGTTGAGATTGCATATTGAATAACATTTTCAAAAATGATAAAAGTTAAGAATGATCTCTGTTCTTCAATGTTTAAATGCACTTTGGTTTATGACAATTGAAAGAACTCTGTAACAAAATATACATTTTCAAAGTGTCGTTATTGACTTTACCGATATAAAAGCAAGAAGATTTGTCTGTAAATAAAAAAGTAATTTCATGCTTTGCTGGATTTTTTTTTAACTATATTTTTTTAGGAATGGGGTCCCCAAATAATTTTTGTACCCGGCCGCCAAGACCCTTAATACAACCTTGCACATAACACATATATTTTTATTGTTTTTTGAAATTGAACTTCCACCTCAGTTAAATAATTTTTTATAGGGGGGCTAAATTTTAATCTCAAAGAGCAGATCAAAAATTATTTAAAAAAATTAGGAACTAAGAAATCTAATTTAATAGAAATAAGTTTTTTTAGGAAAGTCACTCTCAAACTAATATTTTTTAAATTAAAATTTTAAATAGAAATCAAATTTTAAATGAACACCATCATTAAACACCTTGGGAAATGTTGGGAGACAAAGATAAAACTTTTAATTCCAAGGCGGAGGAGGGAAAAAATACCTAAAAAACCATTTAATGGAGCAAAAATACTTCAGTTTTTAAAAAAAAATTGTTTTTTGTGAAATCAAATTTTATTTCATTTTTAATGAAATAAAAAACTTACATTATTAATATTAAAAGAATATATACTTTACTACATTAAATTTTAACTGTTGATGTGCTATAGTTTATGTAGCCAATCTGGTTTTTGTTAGCTGAAAGAACTTATTTGTCTACTTTAATAAAATGTTGTTAAAGCTTAGACAATAAACTGAAAAATGTTTCAAATTAAGTCTACCACTTATTTGAATATTAACAATTGAAATTTAGTTTTGAGAAGTTAGGATCTTAAAAGTTTTTAAAATTTGAAAATTTAAAATATTTGTTCTTTATTAAGGTTAGGAGAGCACTTTTTCTCTCTTTTTTTAAGAAAATTAACAACCTCACTACTGTAACTGCCAATTATAACTTAAAATAAAAATACAGAAAAATATAGATTATCTTTAGTTTTTAGTTGTTTGTAGTTTGTTTACTTTAGAGTAACTTAGAGGTTATTTATTAGTGATTAGCATCTTATACATTAACTTTTTATTATTTTAGGGTCCTAAGTTTGAAAGGTCTATAAAGACTAACCAATATTAAAAGGAAACCTGACTGTGATAAGAAAATTTCTGCTGTGTGGTGTTTATTTTTTTAGGTTACAATCTGAGTTAGTTTTGTAAGATTTGCAATAGTAAAGTATTTTCAAACCCAATATATTTACAAATATTTTGAGTTTAACCTTATTTTCACATATATAGTCAGTTTATTCAGATAAAAGTTTTATTTTAAAAGTTGATGAAATATGAGTTATCTTAATATGTACATATGTACACATGTTTTTGCATTTCATAAAGTGTATATAAATATTTTTTCAGCAAAGTTTATGTACTTGTATTCAAAATCTTTTTTCTTTCTTGTACCTAGTGCCAAGTGTGGAATGTTGCTCGGAGCATGTTTGATCCTACTCTATGTTATTACTTTGCATATATACAAGAAGAACATGTTTTGTGCAGATGTAAACGCTTAGGAAAAATAGTTGCTTTATACCAAGAAGGGGCTTTTCCAACAACAGAATCAATCAAAATTGGTAAAATAATAATTTTTTTTTTTACATTTTGAATTAAGGAGATTATTCTTCTACTTGTTTCTTTTTTTCTTTTTTTTTTTTAGATCCTAACCTGTCCTACACATTTTATTTTCACATGGACTTTGACCCCTATTGTTTGACAATAACACGAATGAAGTCTGTGACAAATAAATTTTCATATCAACTTCAACAATATATTATTGCAAGAGGTTTATTAGTATGGCCAAAGTTGAAATTGGATCTAAGAAGAAGTCGATTGGTTGTTGTTAATTGTTTAAATGGTATGAACAAATTTGATGTTATGAACAGTTTTAACATTTTTAATTTATAAGAAATTGAAAATGAATAAAAATCATTCATCGCTCATGAACAAAAGATTGTTTATCATTCATGAAAAAAAATCATTCATTATTTAATTTTTTCCCCTCAAAATGAGTGTTATAGGGTTGACCCCTAAAAATGTTTCTTTTGGTAATGGGAGATAACTCCCTATGTCTGATCGTTAGATGCTGAGCTTTGTTGGTATAAAAATCTTACTAAACAACATGTCTATAAAAACTTTTTCAAATAAATAAACTAATAGCTTGGTAAAGAGTAACAGGGAAATAATGGAGAAAAAAAGTAATGAAAAATAATTGTGAAAAATAATTAAATACTTTTTAAAAGAAAAATAAATAGTTAAGTTGTGTTTACACAAATTTTAACATAATTTTTAAAAAAATTTTTTGATTTAATATTAATTAAAATAACTTGCTTTCACATTTTTTCAGATTATCTTCTACATCTAATCTCTTCTGAGAATCTTAAAAAGAAACCATTTCAAATTAAGCATGTGCTAAAGTTGCATATTCTAGTTGTTGTTATCATTTTGTTGTTCTTGATTTATTTATGGTACAAAATAAATAAAAAGTTGTGCTTCATCTACCAAAATTCTTTCCTTTTTTTTTTCTTGGGTTTTTTTTTTGTTGTTGCTGTTTTTAATAAGTCAAAAGTTACTTACAAATTTGTGATTAGAAAATGGATCCACATGGAAATGAATTATTAAAATGGATCAACGTGAAAGTGAAAACATAATAACCAGATCTGAAAACAAACTTTTAGTATAATGTAAAAATATGATTTTTTTTTTTTTTGAAAATGAGTTATTGACTATAATGAAGTGTAAATATTTATTATTATTATATTTTATTATTATGTTTTGTAAATTCAATTGTGGTGGTATGTATTAAAAAAAAGTTAAATACCATGTTTTTTTTTACCACTTTTTAAATAAGTAACATTTTCACAGCAAAAAAAATTAAACCATTATGTATTTTTTTAACTTGGGCAGAATATTTTTCATATCCAGATTCTGGCTTAGAGTGGTAAATATTAACACATAGATCTATCCCTTATTTCAAAATGTTTGTGTTGGATAATATAAATTTACTTGTAAATACTTCCAATATAAGTATTACATTTTGCTACAATATATCTGTAAAAATCATGTATAATACAAAATATTAGAGTATATAATTAGGAAAAACAGATAATGTTTTATAAGGTTTTTTCCTTTTTTTTTTATTATTATTATTATTATTATTAGGAGGATTTGGTATTTCAACAATAAACATGACAATTAAAGACAGATATGGGGAACTGCGAAATTGGTTTATTAAACAAGAAATTAAAAACTTAGTTGTAAATCAAGCATTTAAAATACAAATGAAGCAAGGTTTGTAGATTCAACATTTTACTAAGTATTTAAAAAAATGTAATAATATATATATTTATTTATTATAATTTAATTTTTAAATACATAATATTTAAAAAAAAGTTACAAAAAGCGGCTGTTATAAATTATAAAATGATGTTAAAAGATGATGTTAAAAAAAAACTGTTTAAATGAGTTTTATCTTTTTCTTTCACCTGTCTGATTTTTCTCTTTTCATTATGTTTTTCTAGTTCATATAATTTACATTTTTTCAAAATTCAATTTCAAAACCTGCTCAAAGTTATATAAAATATAATATAAAAATATATATAAATTATATATAAAATATAAAAAGTATATATATAAATAAAAAAAATATATATATAATATAAAAAAATAGATATTTTGATTATTTTAAATCTACTTCCTAGATTATTTGTTGTGGTTCTGATTCTTTATCGGTTCCAATTCCTTTGCAGTTTGAATTAGTAATAGTGCAGTAGTGGTGTAGTGGTAGAGCGTTTACTTCATAAGCAAGAATTCCAAGTTTAATCCCCATCTCGTCTCTGATAGTACCACGCTCAACTTGTTTCTCCCTGCAGCGGCTTTGTTCGTCAACGTTTGTGTTTCAGAGTTAAAGAGTTAAGAGAGAGAATAATCTTGGTAAGGTAGCCTTCTCGATTGTAGTGGCTTTCTCGATTGTAATGACCTTCTCGATTGCAGTGAACTTCTTGATTGTAGAGGCATTCTCGATTGTAGTGGCCTTCTCGTTTGTAGAGGTCTTCTTGGCCTCTACAATCGAGAAGGCCACAATTTAAAATCTAATTAATCAAAATCAATTTAAAAGTACATACTTTGACTTTCTAATTTATCACAATTAACCAGCCAATCAATAGAAAAGTTAAAGTTCTGACTTAATATCCTAGTTGGCCAACATAAAAGATGTGCAGTATAGGTAGTAGAGGGGTATCGTTTTCTTTGATGCACAAACATGCAAGGCATCCAAGCCCGCATGGATTTTTGATGTTTCAGAATTTAGGAATTGTTTAATTTCATTGAAGTTAAATTTTTTTGCTAGAGATTATAATGCCCGTTAAAATGCTTTCAACAATAAATTTAAAAATAAATTATTTTTCTTTATGAAGAAAAATGTTAAAAAATCTGAAAATAACATTTCTGAATTGCATTGAAAAAACCTCCAGGCAGGAGAAAACTGTTTCAAACTACATTTGTAATTACAATTGAAATAAATGACTTTTAAATGTTGTTAATTTATATGCAAAATGCTTTTAAATTAACTATTTAGGAATTAAGAAAATTACAAAAAACAAGTTCTTAAAATAAACCAGTTTTATTTAAATTAACATTTTATTTCCAAGTATTAAAGTTTCATATAATGAAAAAAAAAGTGGAGTGCATACTTCGTTGAACCAAATTTTGCAAAATTGTTTCATAACGGACATAATTTTTTTACAGTTGTTTTGTTCGCCAATCTGACCAGGACTGAAGTTATTATGACAACAAATGTGCATCAGATTTTCTCCTAAAGGAGACAACGATCTATAGAAAAACAATGAACTATACACAATATATAATTAATTGTACTGTCATAATTGCGGTTGTGCAAAAAGAACTTAATGAACTCCGGACCCCTGCGACATTGTTCATCAAATTGAAACCTAAAGCTGAGACAATGTTGCATTGAGAATTGAATGGTAAATGCCATATTTTACTTAGAGTTCGCCTCCAAGAAGTGCAGATATAGTTTGTTCCCGAGTGTAACAGTTTCCAAGTGACAGACAAAAACTGACACACAACTTGTATAAAAGGTGACTTTTGGTAATTGGGTTAAGTTTGCCAAATGCACTTAGAATGTTATTAACTTGACCAATGAATTGAGTGTGTCAAGCATTGTAATCATATAGGTACAATCATTGGTACAAATACAGTTGTAATCATCCTCAGATTCTTTAATTATATTACCAAAATGAGGCTAGCTCCTAGTGTATTCAATTAAATTGCAAGAAATTAAATTTATAAAAGGGTTGTGCGGTAACCTGATTATTGTATATATATATATATATATATATATATATATATATATATATATATATATATATATATATATATATATATATATATATAAATATATATATATATATAAATATATATATATATATAAATATATATATATATATAAATATATATATATATATATATTCAAGGTCTGGTGGCCCGGCATATATTCCTAGATATATTAAAGTTCCTGAAGGTCAAAAAAATGAAAATACTTTAATAATGAAAAGATGTATCAAGTATTTTATCAGCATTAGACTCTACAGAATATACAAACTACTACCTACAATAAATTCAAACTATCAATAATAATTTGCTTCCAGGCTATTTCTTTGTTTCTAGACCATTTTTTATGGCTATGAGTAAGCTATAATATTATAAGTAAACAATAATATTATGAAAAAACATTAAATAACAACCTCTTACCTTTTAATGTATCCCAATTGTTATTCATTTGCATTACAACAATAATCTGAAGAGAAATTTTTGGTTACATTAAAAACATGAAGAATTTATTCAATAGATTAGTCTTTTGCAAATTTTAAATGAATTTCAATTGAAAGAGTTTTTTCTGAAGGAAAAGAAAGTGAAAAATTAAAGTGTGATTCTGTAGCAGCCCAACCATTGTGGTGTTGGGTAAGAGGGGGAAAAGAGGAGGGGAATGGTAGAGTGCACAACAATAATATAAATTTTTAGTATTGTTTTAACGCTGTACAAAATTTTATGATAAGTTTAAATCTTTTAAGTTCATAATTTATTTTATAAACAACAATTATAAAAAAAAACACAATTGTGTTTTCAGAAAACTTTTTTAAAGAATCGTGTTTATAAAAAAGAAAGTAGATTAAATCTTTTTATTGCAATGTACTCTGTGCCAGAATAGCCTTAAAACTAAAAAATAAATTTCAAGTTAAATATTTATTTTGAGGACACTTGTTAGACTTAAGAAATTTAATATTAATTATTATTAATTATTGGATAGATTTTTAAAAATATTAATTAATATTAGTTATTATTAATTAATATTAGTCACATGTCGATGTATTTTCTAGTAAATTTTTTTTGAATTTAGGAAACAAAATTAGTTTTAAAAAATGATTCGAAAGCTTAAATAAATGAATAATAAGAAAATGTATTTTATTCAATTCAATGAAATAATTTGAACTTAATGTAAAAAATTGAAAAAAAATTGCTTTAAAACTCAAAAATATCCATTAATTTCATTAATTAAAGTTTGCTATTTCTTGAAAGAAAGAAAAATCACTTTTTAAATGTAATTTTTCTTAAAAACTATCAATCCAAATTATTATCAGCATCATCATTTGGAAGTTTGTGTTTTATGTGAATGATACTTGTTTGCTGAATATAATAGGGTTAAGATTGTTTACTGGAGATAGTAGGATCAGAACTCATAGAAAGAAGTTAAAAACATCAGCATTAGTTTTCTCTTGTCTTGATTTTCTAGAGTAGGTCTCTCTATACTTTTTAAAGACTTCATTGCAAGCTTACCGTGCTACATCAGTCAATATTAGTAACAATATTATTGGGAACAGTGCAGATGGTATAATGATTGATGTGGATTCAATCAAATGTTTTTCCAAAAAATAAGACAAAGAGGAATGATACATGTGAGAAAAATAAAAAAATTCAGGCTTTAGAATTAGCTTATGAACTAGAACAGCTTATGAACTATGAAGAACCTTCAAAATCACATTTTGAAATTTATTACAGGTTTTTCAATCTAAAGAATCCTAACAACAAGCTACACAGCTAAAAGTAAGTGATCTGCTGTGTATTTTAGCAAAGCTTGCTAAGAAGCCAGAGCATAAGTACAATCTGTATTTATCAGTCTTTCTATTAAAAAACAATTGAATCTGTATTAAGGCGCACAAGTAAACAAAAAGTAGGTTGTTCAAAAAAGTTACATAAAAGCAAAATATCTTAAATGCTTTCTTTTTAAAGGTTTATTAATATTTAATGCAACATTATTTTGCCATTTCTAAAAGATAGCTACGAATGTAAAATTAAAGTATCTTTAAAAAAATTGGAATTTTTAACAAATTGCGGATTTAGCACTATATAATCAAAAAAATAAAAATAGGGGGAGGGGTAAATACTGTACTGATTGATATATTCTATAGGGTTAAAGATTAGTTTTGAGCTGAACACAGTGGGTGGATAAGTCTAACCAAAGTATTATCATATTACCATCAAAAAGTATTTTGTCACGCCTATTTTCATTTTTGTTAAACGGGTAGTTTTGAAGCCATTTTGCTCGAGTGTGTGATGAAAAAAAATTGTTGTTTTTTTAATAACTGTTTTATTTTTCATTTTACAAATAAAATTTTGAAATCTTTAGAAAAATTTAATTCGTGGAGGGTGCAGTAAAACTGCTCCATATTATAATTTATTTTTAAAAAACCATTTGTCCCGAGTTGTCTTATTAGTTATATACAAAAGGGTAAAAATATTTTATTAATCTACATAGATCATATATATTGTCCAATGATTTTTTTTTAAGGTGGTGATATTGCATTATTTGATGTAAACCAGACAACTGCCAAACCAACTATTACAATACCTCCTATTGAAGAAATTAAAACGAATTGGATACCATTCATTGCAGTGGTTCTTATGTTTTTTTTTATTTTTTTAGGTTAAACATTTTTTTGTTTTCTTTAACATACTTGTTCATTTCTCTAACATACGTGTTCATTTCTCTAACATACGTGTTCATTTCTCTAACATACGTGTTCATTTCTCTAACATACGTGTTCATTTCTCTAACATACGTGTTCATTTCTCTAACATACGTGTTCATTATCACCATCATGTATTGTAACAGACGTGTTCATTATCATCATCAGCATGTTTAAAATCATTTTATTTTTTCTTATTTTTTAGAGTCATACTACATATTATCATCTGATCATCATTTAAAGAAAAAATGGTTCTAATTCTGCTTAAAAAGCCATATCTTCACTTCATATCTACCAAATTTATCAAAGTCATAGCTGTTTGATAAAAACTTTTAATTTATTTTAGTGTTAGCATTTTGGAAATATTTTCATCAAACAAGGCTTTTTGCGCAGATGGTTTATACAGATGTCAACAAATATAAACCTAAAAAACTTTCTGAAGTTGAAAAAGAGAAGCAAGCCAACAAAAAAATAAAGATTGAGCGGATTAATACCATGCACATGGGTGAGTTAATCTCTGTGTTAATGTTGTTTCTCTATTGAACCTCGTTAAACTTTATTTAGCTAAACTCAGCAACTAAACTTTGTAAACTTGTCAATTTTTTTTTATATGAAGCTTTTTTTTAACTTTAGAAGGTTTTGTTGCAGAGGAAAAGTCGAGATCGAATAATAAGATACGACCAGTTAATGAGGCTGCCGTTATGGGTGGTTCATTTTTTTTCAGGGATTCGCCTATATTGGATTCGGAACCTCGTTCTTCGCTCGATGAGTTCGACAACGAAAATATCTTTACCTCAAAAATAATGCTAATCAAAGCTGCTAGCATAAATGCTCTAAATGACTTTAACACGAAAAATTTGGAAAGTGAATGTGTAGAAAAATAACTGATGAAGAAAATTCAGTATTTTTTGCTACGCCATCTTTGTAACAGTGATAGTTGTACAAAACAAGAATAAAAAATGTTTGTTTGTGATGTTTTAAAAATATAACGAAGTCAAAAGTGACTGAATAATATGCTGCAATAATTATATAATTACGTTATTACGTTATAAATGTTTGGTGATCATTATAATAGTATTAGTTTATTTATTTATTTGGTCTAGCACTTGGCACTTCTAACGGTTCCGACAGTGAAAATTTTTTACTTGAAAGACAGCTTGAATCAAGGTTGCCGCAGTAAATATTAATTTTTACAATGATAATTCAATAAATTATTGACTGTATTACTATTTATCATAGTTTTTATTAACATAATTAATATTTTATTTGTTAGTATTTTTTTTATTAACTGTATTAGTATAATGTTAATTATATTAGTATTTATCAATTAGAAAAGTGATTATCTGTAGAAAACAAAACAATAATTAAAAAACGCGGTATTTTTTACTACGGCAAAGAATTTTGACCGACTAGTACAAAAAATGTTTATGTATGCTGTTTTTGAAATTTAATAACAAAGTTAACAGATTGATTTTGATGTGTGGTGTAAAAGTGTACGTAACTATGCAAATATATATCACGTATTTATAGATTATAGTTACATTATTTATGGTTACTTTTATGTATTGCTTCATATGCTGCTTTATACAAAGTATATAACGTACATTACTGTATATAGTTAATAATTAGAAATTATCAAAAGTAAATATTAAAATATTTTACTATTGTTTTTGTTAACATTTTGTATTTTGAATTTCGGTTCCGGTTTATATTTGGTATATATATATATAATATATATATAATATATATGTATATATAATATATATATTATATATATATTTATTATATATATATATATATTATATATATATTTTTGTTTATTATATTTTTATTAATAAATAAAAAAATATATATATATTTTTATTTATTAAAACAGACTTTTTATTTACAATTTAACTCCTAGCATGGTTGATGATCACAAATTAAACTTTAAAGTTAAAAGCTGTGTGTTTAAAAGTAGCTACTATTTACATTGAACCCTGCAGTTAAGAAAAGTATACGCATTTGATGAAAGTTTGATATAAAGGTCTTCATTGGTTTTAAGATACGTAAGAAGTAAAAAATACGAGTCAAATCAAAAAATTTATAAAAGTAGTTGTAGCATTTCAAGGACTTTTATGTATAGTACAAGCATGTTGTAAGTTGATCCTGTTACCAAATAAACACTTTTAAAAGCATATAAAGATGTTGCAGTATTATTCATGGCTTGTGCTGCTTAAAGAAATGAAAGAGCCAGGTTTTGAAGGGGCCAATACCATTATTTCTAACTTACTGGTATCTGATCCTTAGTGTATTCAACTCTTTGTGCGGCAACACTGGATACCTGTAACCCACAAAAAATGTACAGTTCTACTAAAATCAATAGTTAGCCAACTGTTTTATTACTGTTAGGCCGTTAATGGTACCAACAGTTTATAAAACAGTTGGCTAAGTGTTGGTAAAAGCGTTACGTTTTTTTCACGGTACCAACTAAATAGCCAACAGTTGGCCCAACTGTAGCTAATAGTTGGTTATTAGGATCGGGCCAACAATTTACCAACTGTTCAATGTTTACTGGGTGCGAATTTTATTAGTAAAATCTAAAATCACACATTCTTCTAAGTTTGTGTTGTTGCCAATTATTATTGTTATTAATTATTATTAAATACTTTTAATGTACTAAAGTAATTTAATAAGTAATTCAGCATATTATTTATATACATAGCATTTTAAAATATTAAAACAGTAATAAAATAGTATTCAGGTCAGAGAACTGTGAATTGTGTAAAATTGTGGAATGCAGATAAAAATATTGATTATCATTTAAAAAATGGATTTTACTTCATGGATTTGTTAGCAAAGTTTACGTTTACATTTTACAACAGTTTACATTTACATTTTACTACATGGAATAATATTAAGTTAGAACTTGTGCAGTTTTGTCTTATTTTATTGTATTCATTGATGCATCTTTAACTATTTTTGATGTCTGTAAACAAAAGCACCTCAAGCAAAGTTTTTACTCAAAGTTTAAAATGAGGGAAAATCCTAAAAGCAGAAAGGGTTAGTTGAATAAAGGTTCCATTCGAAAAGGAAATTGAGTTTTTGTAACTTAATAGTTATTTTTGCTTTCATTTTTGCGTTTTCTCAAAATAAAATTTTTTAATATGTACATGTACTTAAAAATATGCTCAAGTTTACACAAAAATGCCAAATTAATATTAGTCTTTAAAATTATATATAATCAACTTTTTTAGGATTGTGTCCAGTTTTTTTTTTTTTTTTTCATTATCACTTTAAAAAATCTGTTTCAAAAAGTCAACAAAAGTGTAGTTTTTTTTTCTTTCTATAGGAACCATTACAATAATAATAAGTCTATAAGATATCAAGGTTAGAGAGGATAAACCCCAATAACTTAAAATTAGTAGTAAATGTCCATGAAATCCACCACTAAAGAAGATCTTCAGCAAGTCGTCGAATTTTTATTTCCAAATCCGTAATATTATATATTTTTATTTCAACGATAGGTGTTTAGCTGTATATATTGTTGTGAAAATGGAGGAACATGCTCAAACATTACAGGCTGTTACTGCAATTAACAGGTAGACCTGTATAATTTAAATTATTGGAAAAATTTAAGGAATAAATCACTTCCTTCCGTGGAGTACTTTTGTAAAGTATGCACATATGCTTAGCAGATATTGTATGTCTACAAATAATTTATTTATGGATGAGCCTAAATATATGTATTGTTGAAGTATACAAGAAAATTAATAAGGAATATCAATATCTTAGAGATTTATTTTGCTCCTTATTATATTTCTTATAAACTGAACTAATGAAAAAAGGTAAAAAAAAGTTGCTTTCTAAAAGTACTCTAAAGTCCTGCTGCATATTACATATAAAAATATATATATATATATATATATATATATATATATATATATATATATATATATATATATATATATATATATATATATATATATATATACAGTACTGTGAATAAGTTTTAGACCACTTACATTTTTTCAAAAAATACCGGAAAATTTTTCTCTAATACTTAAGTTTGTAGTTCTAAATTATAAACTTATTAAAACACATGTATTTCACACACAATATGGAACAATTACAAACTTTTTAATGTCAAACTTCATAAAAAACTCTTAATATTTACTATGTCCTCCTTTTACCTCAATCCGAGCCAATATTCGCCGGGGAATTCATACAAGTTAGTTATAAAATCCTGGGGTATGTTGTGCCATTCTCTTTGAAGTATTTCAAAACATTCTTTAGCATTTCGGGGAGCATGTTCGACTTTCTTTCTATCCAGGTAATCCAAAATATGCTCAATTATATTCAAAACTGGACTCTGGGGAGGCCAGGTCATCAATTCCAATACTCTTTCCTTTGCCATTTCATTTAAATAATTTTTTGCTACTCGGGAACAATGTTTTGGGTCATTGTCCTACTGCAGAATAAAATTATGACCTATTAGTCTCATGCCGGATGATACAGCATGGTGCCTTAGGATATCCACATAACGTTCCCGCGGTGAGTCGCCTCCCTATTTTGATCAAATCACCAACTCCAGATGAAGATAAACAGCCTTAAACTTGTAAAGAGCCTCCTCTGTGTTTAATAGTAGGGTTTAAACACTCGGGCTGATAGGCTTCTTCAATTCTTCTTCAAACATATTGCCGTCCTTTTGTTCCAAAAATTTCGAATTTGGACTCATCGGTGTGCAGAACCCGATTAAACATTTCCTGGGCCCAATCTTTGTGTTGTTTTGCATATTTAAGTTGTTTTTCTTTATTACCACACCGTAATAATGGTTTTCGAATTGCAACACGCCCTCTTAATCCCAATTTAAGTAGGTGCCGTCGAATAAAAGAAGAGTTAACATTTTTCCCAGTTTCTCTGATTTCTGTAACAGCATTCTTCGAATATCCTGTTTTGGATGTAGTTTTTATGATGCATCGTTTTAATAAATAAACAAACAAATCCCTCATGTTTCCTCATCAATTTTGTTTATTTATTCAAAATAATATATTCTTTCAACTTTTCTTATATATTATTAAACTTAAGTACGCTTTAAAAAAATTACATAGGAAAAAAATTGTAAATACGTCTAATTATACAAGTGGTCTAAAACTTATTCACAGTACTGTATATATATATATATCATTCATTGTTTAGGTGAGACACCTTTAGAATTAAAGTAAGCAGAGCATACTTTCAAGGATTTGGTTGGTTCTTTTTGCCTATTAACTGCGGCAATCCACTTGCAGCGCCTCTGACAACTCAAGCGTTTTACTATCTTGATGCTCAATAATAGCAGGAAAGCTATGGAAAGGTTGTGTTATTAAGTTCTTATTGAAATCCATTATAAGACTCTAGTTGTTTACATTCATCGTTAAGTTCAATGGAATTAGAAAAAAACTGCACATATCCAACACACTTTACTTTCAGTGGTAATATATAGAATTGAACTTGAAAAAAGGCCCACAACTAACAACATCTTTAATGACAAAGAGTCACCTCTTCTGAGAAACTTATTGCACACTAATCAACTAAATGAAATAGATCTTCTAAACATAATAACAGCTCGCTTGAAAATGTTTTAATACTTACAGATCTATTAAGTATTATTTTACTAGTATTATTTATAGAAGTCCTTGAAATGTTACAACTTATTTCAAAAAAATTTTGAGAATTCGTGTTCTCTTCCTACTTCTCTTAAAGCAGATCTTTCAATCAATTTCGTCTACTAAGTATGCTTTTCTTTGCAGCAGAATTTAATGCAAAGAAGGGTTAATTTAAAACACTGCTTTTAAGCAAGCTTTTAAATTTAAAGTTTAACTTATGAACAACACCCATGTGATAAGTTAATTTGTCATTAAAAAGTCTGTTTTATGAAAAGCATTCTTGACATGACAGCAAAAAGATACACATATAATTTCAACAATTTGAAGTTTATAATAAAATTATAATAATTTGAATCCTCTGCAACTTGTTTACATCTTTAGCACGAGTGTTAATTGCCTCTAAAATCACACATTCTTCTAAGTTTGTGTTGTTGCCAATTATTATTACACTTGTTGCCAATTATTATTGTTATTAATTATTATTAAATACTTTTAATGTACTAAAGTAATTTAATAAGTAATTCAGCATATTATTTATATACATAGCATTTTAAAATATTAAAACAATTTAATAAGTTATTAAACATGCTTATACAACAAAAATGTGTTTATTGTGTCTGAGTTATGTATGTTAGTAGGTTTGTGTGTAAAAATTTCAAATTGTTTAAATATTAGATTGTTATATATCATTGGAAAGAATTTCAAAAAAATATTCTAAAACTCAAAATCTTATTAAAATCAGATGATTCTACGAAAAGTTGTGAGCATTTTAGTGACGAAATTTGATTACAAGGGTTCCTTAACAAAACTGTGACCAATTTATAATGGTTTTGTAACTTAAACCGCCTCAACACTGTCAATTCTTATCTAAATGCATATATATTGGTATCAAAAGATAGGTGTAACATTAAGCCACAAGTTTCATTAATTTTAAACACCCGTGTCTATTCAGGGGGATAATGGGGGAACAAAGGAACGATCTTTGTCATCAAAAAGTCCACATTTCTTCCATTAAAGATTTTTTTTTTTATATAAATTAGTGATTTTTTATAAACAAAGTTGTTGTTTTTTTATTCCAGTTCCCAAGCAAATACTAGAGGTATATTTTATAAAGTAGGTAGATACGGTGGTGATGGTACACACCCTAGTATCGAAATCGCTTCATTCTTCTAAATATTTTTATCATTATTAAATTATTAGTTAGTGAAAATAGTATGAAATGTAAAAATAATATTTTATTAAATTACTACATTTATTGGTGCAAACATATTTAAGGATGAGAGGCGTTACCCCCTCCCTTCCCCCCATCCCTCCGCCCGCCTATGAAAAAGTTTGATAATAAAAATTAGCAGTATAAAAAGTAGTAAGGTGCGCTCCTTCCAAATCTTGAAACTTTAAAATTAATGATGCCTTTAAATGCTCTAAATGCTAAAAAAAAATAAGAAAAGAAAGGAATATTTATACGTATGCATAATAAATAAGAAACTAACTTTCTGAGATTGTCTATGTGAACAATTAAAAACGCCAAAAAAACGACAATAACATAAAAAATTATATTTTAATTTAAAACTTATTTCTTGGTTTTTAGTGAATGATTATAAGGCAGTGAGTTCCAATAATGAAACTACCAAGTTGTCTATCAACACAAAACATCACAACAACATCACAATGATAATCTCATACAATAGAATCCTGTTAAGTCGAAACCTAGATTGTGGGATTATTTGCTAACTCGTACTGTTTTTTTGGTTCTCTTAGGCAAAAAACTGTGGACATTCGCTAAATTCGGAATATATATCTATTTCCATTGAGAGTCTAACATAACGCAGTTCTACTGTGTAATGATCATTACATATAATGACTTACGAATGCGTCAACACCGCGCCAGAGGTCCAACAGAACACAAAAAAATATATAATGACTTACAAGTGTGTCAACATCGCGCCAGAGATCCAACAGAACACAAACAAACATACAATGACATACCAATGCTCCAGAGTTGAATAAAGTGCTACTAAATAATATTATTAAAATGTAAAATATTTGTGCCATTGTTACTAATTCAGTTAAATAGAAGCAAAAACAATTTATTAATTAATGCTCACAAGAAAAACAAACTAGCTACAATGCTATGATATAACAAGTATAGATCACATCATATGTAGGTCACAAGTAATAACATCTGCAGATAGTTGATACTTACTCATTTCTAATCAACTGCATTGTCATCCTCATTCTCAGTTTGCTTTCAGTAAGCAACTATATATATTGCACTGTTCTTCTTTTTTATTCCAATAACTCTGCCTAAATATACATCCTGGTTATTAGTGTCAACATCATACCACATGGCATATATTTCGCCCGTCAGCATTACCGATAAGAATGTCTTCAACATCTGCAGCTTCGTCATTTTCCATATCAGGAAATAGTTGTTTTATTTGATCAGGCAAGCAATTTTTCAGGCAAAGTTTTTTCAACTTTTCTTCTTTCTTTGTTGTCTTTTTGCTGAAATATTATCTCCGTGCGTTTAATTAGTTCCACCTTAATATGCTCATGTTGTTTTGTGTTGGAAAAGCGTTGTTTTTTTCTGGCTCTGGAGATGATCCATAATATCAACTTATTTCGAATATCAATAGGTTTATTGCGGAGGAAATCAGCTGTTTTGTTTTTACATGCACGCAGCTTTGATGATAAAAAAACAAAGTGTGGCATTTGGAGATTTATGTTTTGCAGCACTCATGAGTTCTTCAGAACCAATATTGTCTGGTCCTCAAGTAGATCAGTTGATGTCATGCTAAACTGTCGCTGATACTGTCTGTCAATGACACTAATGACAGCAATTGGACGCCAGACATGTAGTCAAGTCCCTGACCTGGCGCAACATAAAACTTAGTCATCCAGGGACCGGTTAATAGCTTACCAATTAACCTTAAGGCACACAATTCAAGGATATCTATAAATAAATATACTATTATATAAATAAATTAAATTAAATTTCTAATAATGATTTATTTATCAGCTATAAATAAAATCTAACCTGCTTCAGAGGTAAAGTCTTGATACAGACTATTTCTCAGACCACCACATAATGTCACACCAGAAAATAGAAATTTCTTTAGTATGGTGTAGTTATGGATTAAAATTCAACATGTGTGAAATAGGATGTGTAATAGATTTCCCCTGTAGCGTGGTAACAGTCCCCTTGGCAACTTGTTTTTGTCCAAGAAGATAACAAAACCCTTTGGGTCATCTTTAATTAAGAAAACTAAGTTATAATATATAGAAAAAAAATGTTAAACTATGGCTTCTGTTACTTTGTTAGATATTTGTTGCAGTAAATGTTTAATTCACCTTTGCTGTTTTTGTAGCGTAGTTTGCTAAGCTGTATAACAATGTTTGCTGCAATACAATCCCTGTCAAACAGATTCCCTTTTAAAGTTTCCAATGCTTTAAGTGAAGACTTGCAAGCAAAGGTAATTGTATCCAATGGGTGAAGGTGACAATTTAGTTCGTTTTACGATTTCTGCCACAAAGTATTTAACTTAGTGACAGTTGCATGGTTTGCTGCCACGCTGTCACTCATTGTATCACTTATATTAGCAATAATGGTACTTCGTACTTTAATATATTGTTACTTGTAAAAGTTCCTATACAACTTGGCAAGGTGATCTACAGACTATATGATATGACTCTGATAATCATTAGCTGTACCACCAACAAGGTGGTCAACAGCTACAACCATGTAACTTTTTTTGCTGTCAAGTGCACAGCATTTACATGGACACCCTCTTGGGTAGTAGCATCAAAGCCCAACGTCAAATTTTTTGTTGCAACAGCTATTTCAGCGGTCTGTAGATCTGAAATAACGTCAAGCTCCCGCATCATCTGCTCCACAGTTGTACAATGCGGAATTTCAGTAAACTGATAGCCAGTAAATTCTCCAATTTTATGGAGCAGTGGAGGCACACTGTGTATAGGAACATTACAAACAAGCATGTCCTATATTAATCCTCTAATATCAGTTAAGTAGATTTTCGTATATCTGGTATTCTGGTCATTGAGCTGTATTTACTTAACTTCCTCATTTAAAATTAGCAATTGGTTTTGAAGAATTTGAATTTTAGTATTTCTATCTAAAATTTGATTGTGCAAAATTGTAACTTGATAAGCATGCTCTGTCTTTAACAACTCTAGTTGCTATTTCAATCGAAGATTTTTATTTTAAAGACTTTTTAGCTGTATACTAAAAGTTGGTTCATTTAATTTATTTCCAAGTAGTCTAATTGTTTTGTCTTTGCGAGCAGTTGTTTGATTTAGATGTTTAAACCTATATGGTTTTGACTTGACTTTTTCTCTTAACTGAAATAATTTTTTTTTTATGCTTTGATATTTTTGTTGAAAGTTCAATTTCCAAAAAGGTTAATCTTTCTTTGAGAATTTCTTTTCTTGGGATCAATTGCTTACTTCTGAATCTAGACTGAAGTGGATGCGAATCTCCAGGTGTTAAATAACTCGGAGGAGAGTATAAAAAATTACACGATTCAGTGGCAAAAATTGGCTAAATTGTGTTAACACAAGACGTTTCAGATGTAAGAAGAGAAGGCACTTCAATAATTCTCATTTCACTGAAGTTTTCTGGCATCATAATAGTCGAGGAAGCTGATATAAAAAACACTTCTGAACAAATGTTTTGAAACTTTTCCATGTTTCTTAATATGTTTTTTTTATATATATTGATGTTATATACTAAACGACTGATGTTGGCTTTAGATGTTGGAATACCATATTTATCACTGACTTTTCTTGCTGTAATAGTTTCTGAACATTTATTCTGAAAATATGTAAGAAAAACATGTCCCTTAAGACATATCTGATGTGATAAAGGTAGTTCAGGATACTCTGATAACAGATAAGTTAACATTTTATACTTTTTTGACATTTTAAAAATTATAAAAGTTCTTCTCAAGAAAGCTACGAAGTTTGTATATTATTTATACTGATCGGAATTTTAAAAAAATTCTTGTGATCACGAGAAATGAAAATATGCGAACGCAGTGTAACAAGGTAAGAAATTCATAATTTCAAAGAAATAAAAAAAAAAAAGGGGGGTGCTTGGGGAAACTTAAAAATGATGAGCGCATCATCACCTGTAAATGAAATTTTTATCTTTATTAGATAAATTATTTTGGTCGCTTTTAAGTTTCATTTGTCGCTCTCCATAACTTACAGAGATGTAAGTCATGGAAAACCTGAGACAATTTACAATGTAAAAATTTGTACGTTCTTGATGTTTAAAGTAATCAACTTAAGTATATCAAAATTTAGATTAACCTTCCAACTAATAAACTGCAAAATTTTACGCGATCTGGTTCACAAATAGCGGCACAATGTTGTTCGGCCTGACACGGGTCTTTGCAAAACTAAAAAAGTTGGGTCACAGTTTTTGGCTCGCTTTTTTACGGCAAAGTACGAGTTTACGCACATACCTAATGTTAGCAAATTAACAAAAATATTAAAAAAAAAAAAGAATCGTTTGTGTTATAATACTTAAAAGATGTTAAAAATGTAAAACAAAAACAGTAAAGACTATGTTTGAATGCTTTGGAGTACTTTATATACAGTTTATTTATTTGCACATAAATTATTATCAATGTTTGAATAAGTAAACTGTATATAAAGTACTCCAATGCATTCAAAATTCTTGTTTTCAAAGGTGCATTATATTATTAATATAATACACCTTTAAAAACAAGTTATTTAATTGAGTTTTTAATTTTAAGCAAAATTCTAATAAATTTATTCAAAAATAATCTTTAAAAATCTATCTACTTCAAGGTATGTTATCTAAATAATTGTAGTTAAATACGTTATGCTAATAAAGGCTCGCTTTGTTTACTTTGTTGCCATACAGTATGGCGGCCGCGAATTTTAACTTCGAGTGATAGAATACCATCTATAGCGCTTTAATATTCTTATGAGTATAAAACAGAACAAAATCATGCAAAGAAGATAAAATTTAATAAATTTGAGACAAAGAAATCCTCCGTTCCGAAATACTGTTCCAATTTCGCGTTTTTTTTTCCAAAATACTATTCCGATTTGATTTTATTACTAATTTTGATAAGAAAAAAATATATATATTTTTAATATAATGAATTTTTTGAGTAAATAAAAAATAATTTGAAAACTTGTATTATGGATATAAGGCCGAAGGGGCCATGTCTCCCCAGACTTTTTTTTTAATGTTTTTTTTCTTTCTTTTTTTTTTTAGCTAAGTAGGTTTTTTGTAGTACACTATTTATTAATTTAGGTTTTTTTGGTGTTTCGCCGCCACCCTCCCCCCTTAATTGTCACGCCCTGGGCTATGTGTATTTGCATATACACACAATTGCGTAGCTACCCGACCCTGACCAGTAAACCCGGCCAGTAAACACACGACGACTAAAAGACGTTTAAAAAACCTTTTTAGGCGGCTTTAAGACGTTGCATGTTTACTGGGTATATGCCACAATAAACCAAAACTAAGCTATCCTTGTATTTTATTTTTGTATGTTTATCTATCTACACGTGCTTATATATAAAAGGTAATAAACTAAATGAAAAATCAAGATTATTTATTGTTGTAAAAATTTAAGAGGTTTTCATAGAACACTTTGCTTCACAAAAAGAGAAATTGGCAAGTTTCCTTGGTTGATTAATCGATTCTTTTCAATATGAGGTTGTTTGTACCAATTTCCTCCGTTGATTTTCAGTATTATTGACAATCAATCTTGAAGCGATAAGAAAACTTTATTAAGTGCACCACCTTCCATTTCGTCATACCTTTCATGTACAAGGTTGATTATTTCGTCAACTTTGGATGGTTTGTTACTGAAATATCTACTTCTTACTAAAATATCCTAAATCTAGGATGTTCATGTCTGGATTGTTTGATGGTCGACAAATTAAACGAATATCAAACTCACCCTGAGACGTGTTCACCATAAATTCTGAATCATCAATGGCTATACGCGGTTTTGCATTGTCCTGTAGTATAAAAATAGTTTGACTTCTTTCAATATGATTTCCTGGCCATTTTGAATGTATGGTTAGTAAAACATTATTGAAAAGAATGTTGCGATACTCAAATTTATCTACAATAATTGGAGTTGTAACTAATGTTCTTTTACTTCATCTCTTACTGTTTCTTTTCGCAGGCTCTTGCTTTAAAAACGACCAAATGCCAATCTTTCCATCAAACCACTCATTTGTATGTTGGTCAAATCTTGGTCTCGAAACGGCGGCCAAAAGCATGTTTTTTATGATAAAAGTCTTTGATTTTATTATCAATTCAGTTTTATCGATCTCCAAGTAGTACCATTCCGATTCATTTGTCAAATGGAACCATTTTTCTTCTACATGAAACGTGTTGAACATATTTACAAACTGAATTGTACCATTTGCGAAAAATTGTAAGTGAGAAAGAATAAATTCAATACGATGCTTCCTATTTCGATCTGTTAAAAAAGTTTTCACAGCTGACGAGCACACTCTCAGATCACCAGTCTTAAATCAAAAATAAAGGGTTGTTGTTGGAATATTTAAAGATCCTGCCAATGATCGTATGGTTTTACGCTTGTTCAAAGGGATTTTACTGATTCTTCCGTTCAGTTGATTCTTTTTATTTTTTTTATCCACATCTTCCCTTCTTTTTAGAGCACACGTTTGATAGCATACTTTCTTGTCCACGATGCCAAAGGTTACTGATTGTTATATGGCAATAATAAAATTTTTCACCAGTTTGTTGTTTTATTTTGTTTACGCTAAGTACACAATATTATGGGTATATATTTAAATGAGATTCACAATTTTTATGAGGTTAATTATTTTTGGTTGCTATGGATACCTTACTTTGCATAGCATAGTAACAACATATTTTCGGTAATTGTAACACTAACAGTAATTTAATTACTTTTAATTTTAATTACTAACACTTGTAGTAACTTAATTACTTACAAGAATTAGTAGTTCACGCGGCATATATATTGTAACATTAAACTTTTAAATACAAAATACTTGTTACAATAATTATTTATTAATAATTGTTTTATTAAACTTAGGCATTCATAATCGTCTCGTGCAATTCTCGTGCAAGTTCTGCCACCTTTATTGTTGGTTAAATTGTTAATCTTCTCGTGCAACCGGATTTTTTTGTGTAAATCTACTTTTTTATGGCAAAAAAAAACTATTTCTCCACTTTCAGACCAGATATAATGTCATGTTGTTTATAATATATATTTAAATAGTGGAGTATAATATAATGGAATATGGTATATATTTAAATAATGGAATATTTCAAAACAATAATGGTTTTATTAAACTTAGACATTCATAACTATCTTTTAGTATTTCAAAACAAAATATTACTGAAGATTTATTTAAATTTATTCAGCCAAAATTTGCTGAATTTAAAGATGGTCCTATTGGCCAAAGCATTTATAAACAAGTTTTATTGGAACCTGACATTAACAGAGATTTAAAGCGTGAAGAATCATTTTTTATGACTCGTCTAGTCCTATTGGAATTAACTGGATTTAACAGCAGTAACAAAAAGGTGCCTATTTGGAGAAATCAAAAGTTGTCATCCACAGCCTATTATAGTCCCATAAGATTTGCATACAAAATAGAATCCAAGGAATCAGTGATTGAAGAAGATTAGTACGTTAAAAGTGAGATAGAAAGCTTGGGTATGATTTTATTAGAGGTTTGCAGATCTTCTATCGAAGTGAATTGTGTTATTGAACTTACGATGATTGATAAGAAGGTTTAAACTATATTATCGGAAAAAACTAACTCATACCAATGCTGTTTAGTGTGTGATTTCTCTCCGAAAAATATGAATAGTCTTGGTATCCTTAATATAGATTATACTAACAGAGAGTTCAAATATGGTCTTTCCAGTCTTCATGCATGGATTCGGTTTTTTGAGATGGTATTGCACATTGCATATAAAAAAGAAACAAGAAAGTGGCAAGCAAGATCTAAAAAACACAAAGAAAAGGCGTCTGTGGCTAAACGATAAATTCGGACTAATTTTATGAACAAAATTGGACTTGTTGTTGATTTCCCTAAAAGGGGTAGTTCTGGAACAAGCAATAATAGCAATATCTCAAGGCGTGCTTTTGCAGCATATAAATAAACATTTGAAATTCTGGGTATTGGTCAAAACCTTGTATTCAGGTTTTCCATTATCTTGGTAACACTCTCTTCAGGTTATGAAATAGACTGCCTAAAATTCAAGGATTATTATTTTGACACTGTTAGACTATATGTGTCCCTTTATCCATGGTATTACATGACTCAATCAGTTCACAAAGTATTGATACATGGACATGACATAATTAAAAGCCTTACATTAGCTATCGGACTTATGTCAGAGGAAGCTCAAGAGGCTAGAAATAAAGACTTCAAATCTTATCGCAAAAATTTCAGCCGAAAAACATCCAGAAGAGCAACAAATACTGGCCTTATCAATAGACTCCTAGTTTCTAGTGATTCTGTTATTTCATCACTGCATAAATCAACATCACACCAAACAAATCATAAAGCATTTCTTTCAGATCTTTTACAATTACTTAAACAATCTTCAAGCGATATTATTGCTTTATAATTTTTCGATGTAATTTAAAATTGACAATGTTTTCTTGCACTATTTTTTGCTTTTACTATTCTTAAAACATTATTAACTAAATACTCAATTGTTATTCAATATAGGTGGGTCAAATATCCGATAAAATATTTAAATATCAATTTACCACTTTGTAACTATGGAAAGTATCCGGTGGCTAAGCAATATTTGTATCAATAGCAACTAAAGTTAAAATATTATCACTTTTGTAAGAAGTGTGATCTCATATTGGTCCTCATGCCAAATTTAGTGAATATAGCACTTATAAAATATCTGCAGGTAACAGAAGTAGGTTGTTGCTAAGCAAAATAAAGGTATCCATACCAACGAAATAAAAAAATATTACCTTCATAAAAAGCGCAGACATGATATTAGTACTCATACTAATTTTAGTGAATATAGCTCTATTATCAAATTAGTTATGAATTTTGTCCAGTAAAAGTGAATTCTGGCCCACTGTGCGTTGCTCGTTTGTAAGATCACGTGTATCTCTTTTTTTCTATTCATTTTTGCGAAAACTTAGTTTCAAATTTTTAAAATAACGTAAATTATGTTAGCTGTTTCTAAATTTAAAGTAACCATGAGCAAGACTATATTTTTTCAAACCGAGACGAGACGAGAAATTTAATAATTTTTGAAAACAAATTTATTAGAATCCAAGTAAAAAAAAAAATGTAAACATGGTTTTGACAAATAGACACAAATGACATTTGTCAAATGTAAACAACTTTTTCAAATATTAATTCAGAATTTTTTTGCCAAACTTTTCCAACAAGACAATGTTTTCTCTGATTAAGATGATTTGTTCTACTTTTTCTGGGTGTAAGTTGAGTCTGGATGATCGGACGACATTTCCACCTGAGCTAAAAACTCTCTCTCTGATTTAGTTGAACTTGCTGGAGTAGCTAAAATTTGTCTATCTAATGAAGTGAGTTCTGGCAATGTATTTGAATGCAATTTCCACCAATCAAGAATCGGAAAGTCTTTTTTGACATCAGGGCAGTGGTGGATTAAGACTTTTCGGGGCCCGGGGCTATTTAAAAGTAGGAGGCCCCGTTCCACTAACAACGACAAAAATGAGTAAAACAAAGATTTTCTTGAAAACGCTATCACTGATATTTGTTTATATACAAATTTTATATTTATTTAAATTGAATTTAATATTGAATTAAATTGAGTGATTTTTTTTCTGCTTTTCTTCCCCGCAAACTCTGCAATCACATCGCTGAAATCCAAAGTTTCTAATAATTTTGACTCAATAGTTAATCTTGCTATATTACTTAAACGACTATGGACCATTGTTGATCGGTGCATGTTCTTAACTCTTTTAAGAGTAGAGAATGATCTCTCAGCCTCGCAATTTGTTATGGGAATAGTTAGAAACAAGTAATATACTATATAAACATTTGGAAATACATCAATAATATCGGTTTCAACAATCCAATTTAAAACATGCAGAGGAATCAATGTGTTTTCAGTCTCAGATTTATCTTTTTTATGCGAAAAAAACCCCGGAGGCTGCAAATTAATAATGTTACAAGTTGTTCTATTTCAAATATGAAACTATCTTCTTAATCATTTGAGTATACTTCTACAATTTTTTTCGCGCTAACTTGCAATTCTATGGTACTAATAGTTAACAGCTTCGATAGAAATCCAAATAACTTATTTACGTGGTTGTAACCATCACTTCTTATAGTTAATTGTGTAACAAGTTTGTCAATAATGACAAAAAATGTATTCACTCGAAACTTGTCGGATACGCTTAAAGAATCAACTTGGTTTTCTTCGTTGCTCAATTTTTTAATTACCTTTCTTTTGTTCTTATCAGAATAGTCTTTTTCAATAAACGAGCTAAGTTTTTTTGATTCATTCTCAAATCTCGTAAAGTCGTTTCGTAAGTTTTTTACAAAGTCAATTTGTGAAAGTAACATACTGCTTGCTGTATGCAAATCTAATTCAACTTTTTGAAGAACTTGCTAACTGCATTAAACCTCTTAAGTATGTGATGCCAAAGTACAGCCATGAATGCAAACTCTAGCTTAGTGATCTTATTTAATAAACACAAAGCTTCATGACGAGTATCAGATTTTTCTTCTGTATCCTCAGCTATATGACATAGCTCTGCATGAATCCCATCAAAATTTTCTACCAAACTTTTTGAAGCATCTGACCTACATGACCATCGTGTATCTGATAGGCGCTTAATGTAGCATGATTTCTTTTCAATAAATCCCATCTATGTGTTGAAGCTACAAAAAATGAATACAAACTCTGGAGAACGCTAAAATAGTTGATAGAATTGATGCACTCACTGACACTGCACTGCCCTACTAAATTTAAAGAATGTCCAGCGCAGGGGATATAAAAAGCTAATTCACTCTGCTCTTTTAAACGTGCCTGTAATCCAGAATATTTACCAAACATATTGCTTGCATTATCGTATGTCTGTCCTCGACAATTGGTTATATCAATATCATATCTTTCCAGTAGATCTAAAATGTCAGTAATCAAAGATTTACCGTGGCTTTTAATTTGTAGAAAACAAAAAAATCGTTCATACACGTGGCCATTTAGATAATAACGAGATGTCACAGAAAGTTGATCCACGTGAGAAATATCAGGAGTCGAATCTACGATAATTCCCCAGCATTTTGCTTTTTTTATTTCGGTAATAATGTGCGTTAAAACCTTTTGAGACATAATATCAATTAGCTCTTCACAAATAGTTTTAGACAAATAATTTACATTACCTTTGCCTGTATTTGCAAAAGTGTCAATGTGTTGCTTTAAAACAGGATCAAATTGAGTCAACAGTTCTAACATGCCTAAGTAATTTCCGTTATTTGACGATCCTATAACTTCATTATGGCCTCGAAATGCTAAACCTCTTCCGGCTAAAAAACGAATAACCGCAGCTATTCTATTTAAGATTGCAGACCAATAATTAAATTCCCTTTTAATCTGGCTTACCATATATTCATCAACATGAGTATTTTGTTTTATGAATTCTATCCACTTAATCATACATTGAATATGTTCTTTGCTGTTTCGTGGCCGGAAATAGTTTGTTTAGCTTTTTTCCAATTGTAAAAGCCACTTTTGACAAAAACGTTGTCGTAATCGGTTGAAAACAACTTGCAAACGTAACAAAATACACATCCAGTGGATTCAGAAAACATTAATCATTTTTGGTCACACTTTTCGCCATTAATCATCACTTTTTGAAAATATTTAACCGAATAATATCTGTACTGGTTTTTGAACATCTGCTTCGAAGATTCGAAATTAGAGTCTTTATTTTGAAAAAAAGCATACCCCTTGTTTAAATACTTCATACGTTCATTTTCCTTTAATTGTAATGGCCATAAAGCAGGGTCTTCGCGTAGAATGGTATCTAGGAAAAAAAATCATGATAAATAAGCCTAATAAAAAAATAATAACTGACAATTTATAGAATAAAAATATTAACTGCCTAAAAAGTAAACTGTTTGTTTAGCAGATGTTAGAGGTGTCATTAAAGATAGTAAAAATTGGAGTACCTGAGTCAAGCTCATTGTTATGCATTGTAGATTCAACACTTTCAACTTCTTGAATTTCATTTGAAGGACCTTGGCAGGCTACCTCATTTTCCGTGTTATTGTTTTCATCTTTTCTTTCATTGTTTTTATTATTATCTACAGTTTGTGGAGATTGCATAATAGTTTGGTTTGATGAAAAAAAATTTGTCATTTTCGGAAGTTTAGCTACCATTTCCTCTCTCTCTTTCTTCAATCTTCTTTTACAAGCTCCACTTTCATATTTTCTTAGCATTTTAATTATAACTGTTTAACCTGAAAAGTGTTAAACTGTTCTTTTTTTCTCTTTCACGAATTTAGCGCTTCAGCTATTAAATGCATTCACACAAGAACTCAAGAACATTTCGCTCAAAATAGGATTCAGTTCAAATGTTGGCTCTTGTGTTTCAAGTCTGACGTTTAATTTGCGCTTTAATTTTGAATTAGAGGATAAATCTGCTGAAAGGACTCAGGCAACAGGTTGGCACTCAACATTATCCTTAACCTGTGTTGCTAACCATTCTTTTGTTGTTTGAAATTTTTTGAAGAGCTTCAAGTGAAGTCCCTTTAAAGCAGGATTTAAGTAGTTTGCTGCAGCACTCAATAAGTTTCCAGTGTGACAAAGAGGAAATCTTTTCTCAATGCAGCTTTTCAAGTTTTTTGCATATAAGACACCGTAGCCATTTTTTCCATCCGTCTCAATAAATTGATCAATTTTGTCATGGATTAAATAAAGAGAATCGGCGACAGTGTTAATTGTTTGAATAGACTCAACCGACCACGTTTCTGTAGCTTCTTTAAGTGGTGCCAAAATTTCTACTGCTCCTTCGATTGATTTCCACTGTGATGCACTAATGGTCTTTGAAGAAAAAATATCTTCATTTGCACTCTTTAGATGTAGGACAGAAGCCATGCAATCCAGTTCACTATTCCATCTTGTGTCAACAGATTGGCGTAACTGTCTAAAATTGATTCCTTGAGCGTCTGATTCTGATTCAAGCAACTCAGCTGCAACTGTTGACTGGTGAGTTAATGAAGCCAAATCTTTGCATGTTTGCAACGCATCATCCATTCCAGCAGTCATTCCAAATGAGTCTTGAACTGCACATTGCAAAATATGATTGTTGCACAAGTATTGGTCAAGACGCTTTGACAATTTGACTGCAAGTTTCATGTTTCTTGCCTGGTCGTTCACGCAGTACATTGGCAAATCAGCAGGCAAATTTAGTTCTTCTAAGAAAGAATCCAGCTTTCCTTCAATTAAGATACCTGTGTGTCTGCCCGGGAACTGTTGGACATGGGGTGTCCAGTGATGTAGTCTCCAATTTTCGTCAATGGCATGAAAAGTCCAAGAGATGTAGCTGTCCTGAGCTCTAGAAGTCCAAAGGTCAGAAGTAAATGCAGCACTTTTTAGATTTGGCGTAATCTCCGTTATTATGCTCTTCATTCCAGCTTGAACTTCTCTTGACCGAATTGAAAGCTTTCTTGAATAAGTTGTTCTGTGATGAAGGCTCAGTTTAGGGTTTGCAATGTCAAACAATTTCTTGAAACCTCTTCCTTCGACTGCTAAAAAGGATGCCAGATCAGTGCAAAAGTAATCCAGCATTGCAGAGTCAAACGTTTTTTGAATGGAATTGTCTTTGTCATATTTGGACTTTGTTTCAAGCATTTCGACCATGGTTCGTTGTTTCTTCTTAGGAGGAGGAAGAAGAGAGTCGTCAGTTTTTTCAGAATACTCAACGTAATCTTGGCTGTGTTTTTTTTCGAGGTGACGATAAAGTCCGCTTGTGTTTCCATCTTTTGTTTTGAAAGACATTTTGCACGCCTTGCATTCAGCACCGTCACTTGTTTTTTGAAAATATCTCCAGATTTTGTTTTTTCTTGGTGACATTTTTTATCGTTGAAATGAGGCAAGAATATTTCTTTTCAATATGAACAATATGTGTCAAGTTGAATTCCACTGGTAAACTAATGAAATTAAGTCGAAAGTGCACCATTTTATACAAAAAGTTTTTGCATTTAAAATCTAATTAAAAATATTTAAAATCTAATTAAAATTTTTTAATTAGATTTTTTTTTTAAATCTAATTTAAAAATCTAATTAAAAATCTAATTAAAAAATTAATTTGTTTTTGTCAAAAACAAATTAAATTTTTAATTAGATTTATTAAAATAATTTTTTTTAATTTTTTTTTTTTTTTTTTTTTTTTTTCTCTGTTTTAATATAAAATAATATTTTAAAACTTCGTAATATAAAATTTCAATAAATAAAATAAGTAAAACAGATAGGGGCTCAAAGAAGATGAGGATGACAGTACGTTATCGCAATCTTTTCATAGAGCCCAGTCACGGAGTCAAAATCACGGAGTCAAAATATCAATTAATTAAAAAAACAAATTATTAAGCATTTTGTGAATTATAATAATTTTTAATTTGGAAAATAATATAATAATTAAGTCTCGTTCTATTTCTCGCGAGAATTTTCTATTTCTCGTTTCTCACGAAAAGTCCCATTTCTCACGAGAAACGAGAACGAGACGAGATCTCGCTCATGGTTAATTTAAAGTATATTGTTACTGCAGTAGAAAATTCAATAAAAAACGCCCCAAATTAAACACCTGACTTTATTTGTTACAGAATTAAAAACAATAAAGTCATCTATTGAGCATAAAGTACTTAAACTAAATGGTTTTAACCACTATTAAATAATTTATTGATTAATTATATGTTTAGAATTTTTAAATGCTGTTACTATTTTCTTTTATTCACTAAAAACAATAAAATGTTAAATTTTGAAGTTTATAATTCATTTTTAACAAATCGGAACAGTATTTTGAAACAAAATATTTCATTAAAAAGATATCTTCGAAATAAATGATGTGATGGTATTATATTATCGGAATAATTTGTTCATAACATTATAGAAAAACATCTATATTTTTTATAAAAAAGTGTTAATTTAAAAACATAATTTATTTTAAATGATTCTTTACATTGAATACAAATTGGAATAGTATTTCGGAACAGAGGGAGTGTCATTTATATAAAGAAAATTATAACGGTCCTAAATTTGGGCCTTGAAGGTACTTTATATTACGACATTTTTGTCGAGTACACTCTTAATTCTGGGCAGTTTGCATACATTGGAACGCAAAAAAAAACTGCATTTTGCGTTTGCGTTCTAAAATAAAAACACACAGAAACGCAAACGCATTTAACGCAATTTATTGCGTATTCTAACAATAATATAATACAATATTGCGTGAATTGCGTTTACGTAAGTAAACGTAATTTACGCAAATAACCGCGTTTACGCACGCATTTAACACGCACCTTACGCATATAAAATGCGTTTATAAACGTAGCTCTAACGCAACTTACGCGTATAAATGTGTTTGCGAACTTGACACGAACGCGACTTACCTAATCTATTTAAAAAAATGTAACTTTCTTAGAAAAGGCGAATTATTAAGTAGTTTTTTATTTTTTAATTCAAAGATATAATATAATTTTTTATTTGAACCGTTGTGTTATAATTAAAAATATTGTTATTATTGAAATTATAGCATTATATATTTAATTTATTTTTGCGCTTTTTAAGTTCAAAAAATATATCTTTATATTATAAGTTTACATTTCACTAACTGAGTCATCGTTGTCCGAAAAATCATTTAAACTTTCAAAAAGTTTTAAGTTTAGTTTTAACAATGAGCGACTGATAATCGAATCATCATTCATGTTGCCTCGTCTCTTCTCACATACAAAACCAGAAGTACTAAAATATCTCTTTATAAAAGCTGCTGACGATAGAATATTTAGTAAGATAGTTTCAACAAATAGCTTTCGTAACATTGGCATTTTAGAATAATCGAACCAAGTATCATAAGAAGGATACACAGATATTGCAAGTCCTTTCTCTTCGATTTGCTTAAAAAAGTAAAGTTTTTCTTTTTTGATTTCAAGTAAATAAAGTTGTAAATTAGGCTTCCGAGCATTTGGACAACAGATCATCTTCATATGCACTATCGCCACCTTTCGTTTCTTCAACTCTTTCTTCTTGAGACGTTTTAAATAATTGCTTAAATAGTCTGACGAATAAGCTCCCTTCATCACATGTAATAGCTTTTAAATAAATATAACTTAAATAATCAATAAATTCATTGTGCTTACAGTAATTAAAGCTATAAAATTAAAAAAAAAAATTGCCATTTATTTTTGATTTATTGAAAAGTAAAGGTATTGATAATCTTTTCAACTAAATTTATTATTTTCTGCATTGTGACGTCATCTGTTCCATACCAATAATGATGATTTTTTTAAATCACTGTTCGTTAATGTTGCACCGACCGCAATAAAGTCCAACATTTTAGGAGATGTTCATCTATCACTAAATAAAGCGACAACCAGGGCATCGTCTAATTTTTCGTTAATTATATTTGAAAATGGATCTTTAACTATTTTCCTCAAAAAGGAAATATTAAATGCATTAATCGAGCAGTTCGATGTAATAAAGAACTTGATAGCGTTCAAAGTATCGGCAACTAGCACGTTTCGCTTTTTATTTAATTTGTTTAGTGTATCGTTTGAGTCAAACCACTTACCCAAAATATCATGATGTTTTCTTTGTAAGTGCTTCTTAATATCGGATGTTCAACCAATACGAGCTGTAAATTTTTGATAACACAATATGGAGCAAAAACTCGACATCATCTTGTGATTTGTTTGTTCGAGTATGAGATGTAGTGAAATGAAGATATGAAGTATACTCCTAAAATATATAAAAATCATGCGCTACATTGTTCTTAATAATATTTTAAATCTAAGAAAAAGTAATTTAAATACCCGTTCAATTAAACTCACAATAAACTTCTTTTTCGGAAAAATGTTTCTTTGACCAAAATCTTGCATTTTGTTTATCGAATTACACGAGTCTTCAGATAATTTTGCCAAAAGACTATAACCCTTAATCTCGGATCTTGCTGAATAAGATGAGAATTGCTCGAGTCTTCCTGAATAGGAGAAATATTTAAAGCTGAAGTATTATTCGAAGACGTTGCCGATAATTATGTTAACGCTGCACTTGTTGTCCGTTTTATACTATATGTATAAATTGCATATCCTTATATCATACGGAAATGCCAATTAGAACTTTCTTATGCTATAAGGAAATGCCATTAGACATATCCCTTAAAACAAATTATTACGTGGTTTAATATGCTTTTAGGTGATTTTATAACGAATTTAAAAAATAATTATCGATTAAATTTGTTAAAAATGATATTTAATTTCTCATTATAACGACTCTTTTTAAAATGAGTGTATTATATTTTTAAATTGAGTGAATATAGTCAGATTTTTATAATAATTGAAATGAGCTAACTAATTAAAGATATTAAGCTATACTTTTTTCTAAAAATGGTTTTTGTTAAAATAATAGTACTGTACACAACTGAATATTATTGTGTTCAATTTGTGAACGGAAAATAAGTTTTCCTTTGTTTTAAACAATTTTTAAAGTGTGCGTGTGCGCTGACCAATCACATAGTGTTTTTGTGGTTGTTTGCTCGTTTTAAGCAAGCTTTTTATATATAAAATGAAAAAATCATACAATGGGACAATTATTCAAAAGAACTAACTGCCCACGACTAGGAAAAGATCTACAAAAATAATATAATCTCACAAAATTTTACAAATAGAATAACATAGTATTTAGTAAAGATGGGAAAATGGTCTTTTATGTGTCAGGTAAAACGTCCTGTAAATATTGAGTTTTAGTATTTATGTTTTGTTTCAAAAGAAATAAACTTACCTAAAAGTTTTTAAAACTAAATAATCACATGACGTTTTGCCACACACAAAAGGGCATTTTCTTTCACACAAAACTAGCTAATTGCAAATAAACTAGTTTTATTGATTGAGTTTTAGAATTTTTATACTTTGAATATTGTGGAATAAATTACCCACATAACAAACATTTTTTTATTATAATCACAAAAATAATAATAAAGCAACTAATTTTTTTTTACTTCTAGTGGAGCAAAATGTTTCTAAAGGCAAGTCTCTTGTGCATTTGTGAGACCAAGATAGATTAATATTGTTTAATTCCTTATATTCTATTGTTTTATAATTTTATAAAATTTTAACTTTTTTAGTTACTTACTAACAAAATCCTTTAAAAAGTTATAACTTGATTAAAACCAATTATTTGTTTAAATATGTAAATATCTAAAACAATAGTATATAAAAGGAATTAAACAATATTTATTAAATGCACAGGGGACTTGACTTAATGGACATCTTACCCCACCCTATCCTAAACTTGAAAAAATAAGAAAGCGAAAGAAGAGAGTGAAAACAATTGTTAAAAAAAAAAATCAAAAGAAATATTAAACTATAAGGTGCAAAAAACGAAGGGGGAGAAGATTGCGTCAAAGTAAGTAATTTTAGTACATATCGTACATATATATGCGATATATGTATGATCTTTCTCATTGTAAACTTTATGATACGGCAAAGGAAATAGAATATATATATATATATATATATATATATATATATATATATATATATATATATATATATACATATATATATATATATATATATACATATATATATACATATATATATATATATGTATATATATATATATGTATATATATATATATATATATATATATATATATATATATATATATATATATATATATATATATATACAGAGCCGTAACCACCGGGGGGCCAGGGGGCTTAGGGGCCTCCTCGCCCCCTCCCCCAAAAAATAAAATTTAAAATATTATTATTAGGGAAAAACATATCTTAAATATTTTTAACAGATATATTTTCATATATGCAAAATTGTTTTAATACTAAATTTCATTGCAAAAAATGCTTCTAACTTGCTAAACGTAATGATATTCTGTAACAATCAGACTAGTACCATAGAAGCTTGCGTTATTAAGAAATAATTTACACGATCTTCAAAAATCAATTTTTTTTTTATATATTATTCATTATTCATCAAGAGCAATGAGTTTGTAACGCGTGCGGATTTTTTTTTATCTGCAACCTGTTCACTTTTACTGTCAAGACATTACCCAATCGTTAGCTAAAACACAAATTGCCCTTCTCTCAAGCATTGCAACATCATTAGGTTAAGACATCAAAAAATTTACAATCAAAGATCTCATCTTGTTTTTCAAAAGTTTGGATTATACTCACGTGGAAGCAGTTAATAAAATTGATTTGGTTGAGATCGCAAATGAGTTTAGTAATAACTGTCAAACACGAATAAACTTTTTCAGAAATTTCAGTTAGCATTTTTGTAGAGATAAACAATGTTTGACGCAAGTATTTCATTTTTTTTTGTATCATAGATGTGGAGTTCGATGTTCATTAAATATAAATTAAAAATGAAAATCAAAACTTTTTGCGTATTTAAATTTCTAATCTGCTTTTCCTCTATACTTGGCAATATATAGACAGCACCAAGGAATTTGGTGATGATCCTACTTGATATAAGTTTCTTCAACTTTAATTATGCAGAAATTTTTAAAAATAAAATTGTCACACAACTTTCTGCAGCGGGTTCTTGCAACTTTTTTTTTTCGAATTTCAGAACGGTTGGGTACTTTTTGTGGTTTGAAAAATTAAAGACCATGTTTATTTCAAACTTTTACAACAAAACTATGAGAAAATCTGCATCTTTTTGCGCATTCCCTTAGTTAAAGAATTGGGTTAATTTTTAAACTGTTAACCAGTTGTCTTACAAACCCTATTTCCTTCCACTACCAGATTGGCGTTGGTTGGGAAAAACGTTAAATAAAGGTGTAGATTTGTTTTTCCAGCTCTACTACCATTAAATTTTAGCTTTTTGTTGGATTTTCCTAATATTGGTACACAATTTTTTTTGAGCCTTCTTCTTTAGTCATTTTTAAAACCAATTTTAGGGTTAAATATGAAAACTTGAGTATTTATTTAAGGGAGTTTTTTGAACCATACTCATCAAGTTTAACCATAGCAACGCACATAGCAACGATAAAGCTTCTGCTTATCTGCTTATTTCAGAGGCTCACATAAAGTTATAAATCTGCTTATAAAAAAGGCTTTATCTACTTTGTTTTTACTTTTATTATCTACTCTGCTTAAATTAAATTTGACTCAATTGCTTCAAATTATTTCAGTTTTTAAACATTCCTAAAGTGTAAATATTTACTTTGTTATGAATTGTTAAGTGTAATAAGAACATATTTTATCAAATTTTAATAAAAATTAGTCTTAATTATGGGAAGAAAAGATAGAGTCAAGCAAAGAACTAGAGTTACTGGAAAGAAAAGAATTTTTTGTGGTAACCAACACACTTTATCATCACCAACATCAATGACAAACTCAAAAAAATATTCAGACATTGATACTAGTTCTTCAAGATCACCCAGCAAGATTGAATATATTAAAAATGATATTTCAAATAAAAATGATGAAAAAATAAATGGTTATAGAATAGTTGATGTTAAAATTTTAAACACTATATTTGAATTTTTATCTTGTCCACAGTGTATTAACGATAATAGCTTGGTATTGAAAGAAAACTTTGAAAAAAAAAAGGATATTCGAATTTAATATGTTGCTGCAGTGTTTGCGGATATGGAAAAGATTTCTATACATCTAAAGTTTGTTACCGCACTCATGATATTAATCTTCGTATTGTATATAGCATGAGATCAATTGGGTATGGGTATTCAGGACTTGAAAAGTTTTCTGCATTAATGAACCTCCCAAGTCCAATGAGTAAAAAAAATTACAATGGTTCATTAAAGGTTATTACTGGTGCTGTTACTACAGTAGCTAAAGAAACAATGCTTCAGGCTGCAAAAGAAATAATAGGTAATAACAACGACATTGTTAATACTGGACTTTCAACTGATGGAACTTGGCAACGCAGGTGATACAGTTCACTGAACGGAGTTGTGACAACATTGTCGATGGATAATGGAAAAGTGTTAGATGTTGAGCCAATGAGTAGACTTTGTAAGCAATGTCAACTACACGAAGATTTAAAATCTATGAATTCAGAGAGCTACAAAAATTGGTACAAATCTCATAGTTGTAACGTAAATTGTATTGGCTCAGTAGGAAGTATAGAAGTGACTGGTGTCAAATGCATATTTAATAGATCTGTCAAAGAATACGGATTTCAGTATATTAAATTTTATGGAGATGGTAACAGTAAAAGTTATCCAGCTGTGAAATTTACTTATCCTGGTGTTAAAGTTAAAAAGTTAGAATGTGTTGGGCATGTTCAGAAACAAGTTGGGACACGTCTAAGAACATTTAAAAAAGTATATAAAAAACCTCTGAGGCCGTGAAAAGTTAACAAAGAGTCTTATTGATAAGCTTCAGAATTATTATGGGATTGCGATAAGAAGTAATAAAAACAATCTACAAGGTATGAAGAAATCCATTCATGCTACACTTTTTCATGTTGCCTTATCAAAGGAAAATAACTGGCACGCTCACTATCCAATTGGTGAAAACAGTTGGTGCAGATATCAGAAAGATAAAGCAACAGGCAAATCAAGGTACAAACCAGATGCAGGACTTCCACTACCAATTATAAAATATTTAAAACCAATATATGCAGATTTAAGTGAGGAGTCTTTGTTACGTAAATGTTTGCATGGACAGACACAAAATCAAAACGAAAGTCTAAATGCAATTATTTGGGATCGAATCCCAAAAATAAAGTATGTCAGCCTAACACAGTTAAAATTTGATAATCAAAATTGAAAACGTATTTATTTAGCTGGATATATAAATCTGGAGTCATCTAAGAAGCGGCGAAAGGTTCTACGAGGGTAGTCAAAAGCATAAAAGGACAAATATGAAAACTTTGAAGGAAGTCTCCCCTGGGTCATTCTTAAACTTTATTTTAAACATAATTTAGTTCTATTTTTTTTTTTTTTGTGAAATTCTAAATTTTTTTTTCTGTTTTTGCGTTTTTCTCAAAACAAGGTTTTTAAATGCCCCAGCTGTGATAACTTTGAAACCGCCTGGTGTTTGATGATGAAATTTTCAGAAATTGCCCTATTTTATACCTTCTGTGGTTTGAACCTCCACTTTTATGAAATACTTGACAGAACACGTTCTACGCCTATTTCAGTTGCCTAATTTTGACCCAAATTCATTAAACGACAATATATTTGCCCCCTAAAGAACTAACTGTCATATTTTTCATAAAATTTTAGGTTTAGATCACAGTTCAAAGTATTAGTTAAAGGGAATTGCAATACGACAGATTAAATATATGTAGTTCTTCGGATAAGTTAGCCGGGGCATTAACTGTTTTTTGGTTATTTTTTCAACATTTTCTTTTTTTCGTGAACGGACGTGTTTGTGAACGAACGTGTTTTTATCAATCTTATTAAAAAATTAAAATATGGATTTAACATTAAAAAACATCGAAAGGGTAATAATAACAAAGCTTGAAGAACAAAAAACTTTTATACTATCAGAAACAAGCAAATTATTAAAAGAACAAGAACAAAACCTTATATTAATAATAAGCGGAAACTTAAAAATTCTCGCAGAACGAATCGACAAACTTGAATATGAAGCAAAAGAAAGCAATTCAAAAGATGCCATCATTGAAAGAGAAATTTACGAAATTAAAGAGAGCTTGAACTTTCAAGAAGAAAATATAAACAAAAAAATGCAAAAAATTACAACAAACTTGGGGTATGATATAAATTACCTAGTAAAAAAAACAGTGGACTTAGAGAACCGCTCACGCAGAAAACTCGGTAAAAGAAATAATTAAAAATAAACTTAACATATCTGACGAAATTGAAATTGAAAGAGCCCATTGTATGTAATGCAAGAAATGATAAGTTACTAAGAACAATAATCTTCAAACTGCTGAATTATTTAGATGAAACTAGAGTTCTTAACAACGAAAACAAATTAAGAGAGACTGGCCTATATATAAACGAAGACTACGCGAAAGAAACAATAGAACATCAAAAGAAACTATGTGAGGAAGTTAAACGACTTCGTAAAGCTGGTAAGTACGCCATTATTAAATTTGATAAAATTGATTGCAAAGATTTTAAAAAATAAACAGCTCTCTTAAGCAAGCGCATTTTCTAATAAATTTTAATTTTTTAAAACCATTATGGCTAATGAAACAATAGACTTTGAAACACTGCGTTTGAATATTTTTGAAATTGCTAATAAATCTTTACCACACAACCATTATGACGACTTTAGCTTTTTAAACGAAAAATTCTCCGATTCTGTATATTTTGATATACAAAATTTTAAATTTGAACTTAAACCCACTATAAATAACTTTACGGTAATAAACATAAAGATCAGAAGTTTACTTATTAATATAGACAAATTAAAAACTTTCTTCTTGAATGCAAACATACTTTCAGTACGATCTGCTCTACAGAGACATGGTGCTCTGATGAAGCTGCAGAAACAAACTCTGACCTCCAAATTCCAAACTATAAAATATTTTCAATAGAGAGATCAGTTAGCAAAAGAGGAGGAGGAGTTGTAATTTATATACGAAATGATCTAAACATTAAGATAAGAAATGATCTTTCAAACTCTGATGACAATAGTGAGGTCCTTACAATGGAAGTTATTAACATTGCCTCAAAGAACTTTCTAGTTTCTACGTGCTACAGACCACGTAGAAACTAAAAAGTTCTTTGAGGCTTTTGCTTTTTTTTGTTTAAATCAAAGGATTTAAACAAAAAAAAGGAAAAGAAAAATAAATTTAACTCCTTTCCGCATACTGTAGCTTATATGATACAGTTTATAAATTGTGTATCTCTGGATGAATACGCTGAGATTTTAACGGGAAATGGGATTTTTTTATATTTAGGTGAATGTGGCCACCGCACTTGGATTGTTTTTGCAACTTTTACTTTAAATTTTATTCCTTGTGTTATCAAAATGGCATTTGGCAGCAAGTCAACTAATTCTTGTAAGTACATCGTTTTGTTAAGCAATATTCCTTTTAACCATAAAAATTTCCAAAGTTTCTTATACATATTGCTAGTCCTTGTGTGTATTTATTTACTTATTTTTATGAACTGTCATATCTCCGTAACTCTTTTTTTAACTGTATCAGAAATGATACATTTTGCATCCAACGATGCACAACTTTAACCCAACTTTTATTTATGGAGAAAGCCTTCTGGTATCCACAGGGTGCAGGCACCTGTCTTGATCAAATTTATTGATGACAACCCAGATCACTACTCCTCTGATGGAGATTCCAGCGATGAGAAAGATATAACTGATTATGAACTATTTTTGCCGATTTCTTCTTTCGCAACAGTGGTGCCATCTACCAATAAGGCTAATACAAATGAAAAAAAGCCTGCAAAGAACTCTCAGCCATTGTGGAAAGCTGAAAACCTTCAAAATAAACAAGAAGACCACAACTTTAAAGCTAACTACAAACAAAAAATGGACGAACTATTGGATTGTCTTGGTTCAGAACTGTCATACTTTTATCGTCTTTTTCCAAAAGAACTTTTTCAAGAGATCGCATATCAGACAATGTTGTATTCCATGCCAACCAATCCTATAAAACCAGTCGCTGTAAAAGAGGAAGACATAATTAGTTTTTTTGCATACGTCTTGCATATGTCCATTGTCAAACTCCCTAGCGCAAGAGATTATTGGTCGTCTTCCATTGAAATTTCTCATGTAGCTAATATAATGCCCGTCAACCACTTTGAAAAATTGAAAAGCATTATTCATCTTACTGACAACAGCGCTGCTGACAAAGACAATAAACTTTTCAAGATCCGCCCTATTATATTATAAACAAAATAAATAAACAGCTGAACAGTATTCCAATTGAAGAAAGTTTAGCGATTGATGAGCAGATTGTTCCGTTCAAAGGGAGACATTTAATCAAGCAATACAACCCTAAAAAACCGAACAAATGGGGCTTTAAAGTTTTTGTTCTGAGTGGTGTGTCTGGCTTCAGCAATAATTTTGAAGTTTACTGTGGAGGAGGTGACAACATTTGCCTTGAGAATGAACCAGACCTTGGGGTAAGTAGTAATGTTGTCATGCGTCTCGCCCGAATCTTGCCAGATGACGTCAATTATAAATTGTATGTTAACAATTGGTTCAATAATATTGGTTTGAATATTTATATGTTCAAGAGACAAATTCAAATTTTTGGAACTGCACGTAGAAACCGTGTTGGAAATTGCCCAGTCTTATCAGATAAGGAAATGAAGCAAAGGGGTTGCGGAACATTTATCGAACATGTTGCCAAGGTTGACAGAGTTGATGTATCGGTAGATTCCTGGTTTGATAACAAAGTTGTAACCTTGCGGTCCATTTTTATTGGAAGTGAACATTCAATTGAGGTTAAAAGATTTTCAAGAAAAGATATGTGCCATATTAACATTTCCTGTCCGGGAATTGTCACTATCTACAACAAACACGTGGGTGGAGTTGACTTGCTTGATTCCATTCTTGGCTATTACAGGAACAAGATTTGGTCGAAAATATTTTCCACTTGCTTGGTATGTTCGTAATCAATGCCTGGATTCTGTGGCGGAAGCGTAATCCGTCACTCCACTTGTCAGATTCAAATTGGCGGTAGCAGATTCGTTGTTTATGTACAAGGTGTCACTTTAACGAAAAGCTGGTCGTCCATCACGCTTCGTGTTGGTCCAAAAATTCCCATTCCCCATGAAGCAATTCGGTTTGATCAAGTTGGAAATAGGCCCATATTGAATGAAAAGCTCGTTGCAAATATGACAAGTGCTCTGCCTTGACATATTCATTTTGTGAAAAGTGTGAAGCTGCGCTGTGTATTAGTAAGGACCGCAACTGTTTTAAAGCTTTCCATCATTAAATTTTTTATTTATAATGATATCTTTATTGAGTGTATATAACTATCAAGCTCATATTCTAAGATAAACACTCTGTTTAACAACAAACATTAGTCTATAATTTCTTCATAAAGTTCCAATACTGCATGATGTATCATACATGATACAAATAAATATTTTGCAATTTAATTACCTTAAAATAGTTTTTTTTTTTTTTTTTGATGTTAGGCCATAGAATGCATTTAAAATCATTAGTTTAGTTCAATATAAAAAAGTTATGCAAAAAGAGGTTAAATTACCATTAACACCATAATGGCGGAAAAACTATCAAAAAATGCGTTTTTGGACTAAATTTCAAAACATAATATCTTAAGCTAGCCATCATAGTATGACTTGAAATTTTGTGCACTTACTTTAAACACTATTGCTAACTCAAAAACTGTGTTTTGAAGTTTAAGCAAAACGAATAAACGCGAACTGAGGTAAACAGCTTTGAAAAATTCTTGATATTCTATTTACAATATTAATTAAAAACCCTCCTGAAACATAACTATCATTACATTGTTTTGCTTTCTCCTCATCTAGGTGACCTTTTTTCATAACTTTAAAAGTTTTTCTTCTTTTTTTCCTCTTTTCTGATGACTTGCACCTCATTTGACTAACTGTTTTTATATTTTTAAAAGTCACTGAAATGTTTGATACCACACCATATAAACTAAAATATCTAAAACACTAATAACACCCTTTGCACCATCATTATATGATAAAATAGCTGAATATGTTCCCATTTCCAATGTTACTTTGGAAACAAAAAATTTGGTACACGAGTCCAAATAAGTCCATAAGTGCTTCATTAGCATTTTGTGTATTTCCATGTAAACATTTCGATAACAATTCATCTGATTGTTAACTTATAATGATTAGTAGAATTAAATCTTTTATGCACAGAGGTATGCACAATGTAATGATGGGTATGGTAGATTTGGGCCTGTAATTTTTTGATTTAGAGCCCAGTACTTACACCAACTATATTTTCCATGAGGATAAAACTGGTGGCGTGTGTAGGAATCAGGAAAATCGGCAAAGCGGAATAATTGGCATAAACCGCTTTCTTCATTGAATACAAGTTTCCCACATTAGACCTAATTGCAAGACCATAAAAGTTTTGCATTGCAGATTTGATGCAGTTTTTAGTGAGTTTACCTGATATTGCTGATACTGATAGTCTGCCTGATATTGGTTTTTTAGTACCTTTTTGGGCTTTGACAAGATTTCGCAGAAGTATTTGCAACCGTTTATAAACATGTCTAACATATTCCAGTTTTACAGGCATAATACCATACTTTTTGTAGAAATCTGCTACTTTTACATTATTAAAAGAAGACGTATTTTCATCTCAAAAATATTCTTTATATACAAACGTATTTTTTGTAAAGATCTGTTAAACTTAGCCACAGCTCCTAAAGATTCCATACTAATCGATAAACCCTGATTGATTGTGATTCAATTTACACTAGTGATCAACCAACTAACACTAATAGCTCCTCCTTTAGACCTGTACATTTTACATCCATTGCAATGTTCGGTAAAAATCTCTACGCCAATACATTTATCACTACAGACAGCAGTTACAACGCCATTCAACGAACTATGACCTCGCTTTTACCATGAACCATCAATAGATAATCTAACTTCCTTTATTTCAAGAGTTGTTTACTGATTTGGTTTCAGAAGTAGCATACTTTCCTCAGCCGCAATTTTGTATACCAACATTACAGTTTTATTTAACTTATTAAAGCCATAAGGCGACAAACAATAAATGTTCATACTAGTGGAAATACTTATCATCGATTCATGACCAGCACCTATTTTTCCTAATCCGATGACAGCTCGCAGATTGATCTCATCTGGTAATTCTAGAGATAAAAATTCTTTTTTAACAGCAACAATAGGACATCCAATTGTGTTTAAAGAACACTTTGACTCTAGTGAAGTTCAAAAATTCACATTTATCCGAGCTGAACGATACCTTTAACTAGTACAAGAAATCTCATCATCAGGGTTTGATTTAAGAAATTCAAACGGTTTGAACATATTCCATTTTCTGCTCTTTCTTGTAGTACTATACTGTTTATTTGGCATTGCCTTTATTTAATTAAAAAAAATATATATATATATATTTTGATTAAATAAAGGCAATGCCAAATAAACAGAATAGTACTACAAGAAAGAGCAGAAAATGGAATATATATATATATATATATATATATATATATATATATATATATATATATATATATATATATATATATATATATATATATATATATATATGTAAATTATGTTAGTGTATTTTACAAATAGAGAATACAAATAGTAAAAAACACTTATCTAACATTTTTCTTCTACTTGAAGTTTCACCATTGCTGGATCATCAGGAAGAGTTACTAAATCTCAAAAAAAATTAAATTTATAGAAAAAGATATTTTACAGGAAGTTATAAATTATTTTAATTATAAGAATTTTTTTATACTTTTTTTATAATAATTTTTTTATAAGTTTTTTATAATTTTTTTATATTTTTTTTTATAATAATTTATAACTTCCTGTAAAATATTTTTTTCTATAAATTGAAATTTTTTTGTGATTTAGTAACTCTTCCTGATGATCCAGCAATAGTGAAACTTCAAGTAGAAGAAAAAAGTTAGATAAGTGTTTTTTACTAATTTATATATATATATATATATATATATATATATATATATATATATATATATATATATATATATATATATATATATATATATATATATATATATATATATATATATATGTATATGTATATGTATATATATATATATATATATATATATATATATATATATATATATATATATATACATATATTTGTTGAATTTAATTAAGACTGCAGCGTATAAACTTTTTGTTTTAAATATATTTTTGATGTTATTTTATATTTACAATATTTGGCTTACCTATAGCGGTCGGCATCATCAGGTGTAATAAAAAACGTTACTAAAAATTGCTACAAAACTGCATAAATCAAACCGTCGAAAAATGAAGACATTACAGGCGTAAAATAAAAATACTTTTTATTAATAATATAAGGGCGTCAGTTAAAATTTTGACCAAAGTGGTCTCCAAGTTCTCTTGTTTCTATTCATTATATTTTATATAAAAAGAAAAAAAAAAAACTTGAAGATACGAAATGTAAACGTAAAATCTTCTTTAAAAAAAAATGTCAAATTCAAAGGTGAAAATATAATGAATAGAAACAAGAGAACTTGGAGACCACTTTGGTCAAAATTTTAACTGACGCCATTATATTATTTAATAAAAACTATTTTTATTTTACGCCTGTAATGTCTTCATTTTTTGACGGTTTGATTTATGCAGTTTTGTAGCAATTTTTTGTAACGTTTTTTATTACACCTGATGATGCTGACCGCTATAGGTCAGCGAAATATTGTAAATATAAAATAACATCAAAAATATATTTAAAACAAAAAGTTTATACGCTGCCGTCTTAATTAAATTCAACAAATATGAAAATATCGTATAACAAGAATATGATTTTAAATGATATATATATTTATATATATATACATATATATATATATATATATATATATATATATATATATATATATATATATATATATATAAACTAATTTAAAACATTAGATAATACGAATTCTTTCATTACTAAATAATTTATATAATATATATACTTAAATATATATATATTCATATATATATATATGTATATATATATATATATATATATATATATATATATGTATATACTACTACTACTACTACTACTACTACTACTACTACTACTACTACTACTACTACTACTACTACTACTACTACGCTTGAAGACTGCAGTAAAATTAAGTTTCTTTTTAGGGAGAAAACGCCCTAACAACCAAGTTAAATATATAGCCTCTTTGTTGATAAGAAAAAAAAGATACAGAGTATTATAATAAAATACTCATTTTCTAAGAAAGATAAATTAATTAGCTCTGAAACTTTGGATAAATATTCTTTAGATAAATTCAGTAGCGGGTTTTAGGGGGGAAGCGGGGTAATTAAGGTAGTATTTTTTATTTATAGTACTTTTTTTCAGAAATATTCTTTTATAAATTAACTATTATACAGATTTGGACTATTATACTGACAAATGAATTTGACTATTGTACGTTATTATACGTATATGAACTTAGCTATTCTTGGTTATTACACTAAAGTACAAAAAATTAGAAAAGAAAGTTACTTATAAATGAAAAAAATTTTTAAAACCTTTTTAGCCCCCTCCTTAGCAAGTGACAAACCCGCTCCTGGATAAATTTGGCACATAGTTAATACAAAATTGAAAAACTCAAAAAATTTTAAAATGTCCTTGTTTTTTTGGTGTTTTACCACCTTAAAAATATTTGAAGTTTGATATTCGAATTTAAATTCAAAAAATCGATCTCTAAACTTTACTTTATAAAATGATGTTTAAAGTTGATGTTTAAAGTTTTGCTTCTGAAACCAGAAGCAAAACTTTAAACATCAACAAGTTTTTCACTAAACCAGAAGAAACCAGTGTTTCAGAAAAAGTTGTTAAAGCAGAAACTTAGTTGACGGCTTTCATGGCTGAACATAATTTGGCTGGTAAAAACACCGTTTTTACAAGCAAAACCATTTGATTGAATGCTGTAAACAGATGTTCCCAGACAGCACAGTTGCTAAAGAAATGACATTGAAGCGCTCCAAGGCTGCTTATGTTATGCAGTACGTTATTGCTCATTTTGAGCGAGTTGAAGTTGTAAACGTTTGCAAAAATCGAAAACTCTCTATAATCGTCAATGAGAGTACTGACGAAGCAGTCGTTTTGCGGTTCTGTGACACAAAAGCAAGAAAAGTATTTGACTCACGGTCGTTTACAAATACTATATATATAGGTAAATATATAGGTACGCATACGTAAGAAAATGCAAAAACTTTTGAACTTTTAAAATAGCTTCTTAAAATAGTAAATCATATATTTGTTTATTTATTTGAAATCAATTTTCTAAAAATCTGACTGTAGGATTTCAATAATTTTTTTTAATCTTCAGTAATACTTAAATTTTTTGCTGTTGTTTTTTAAAAAAAAAAACAGCAAAAAATTTAAGTATTTTCTTGTATTGTTCTTGAAATTTCTCTTCCATCAAAGTTCTAAATATTATTCTTTGTTCCTTTAAATTCCAATGTTGGAACGATTGTTTTAAAATCACTGCATCATTGGCCTCCAATACTTCCGGAGGGCGTGCAATTGTAATTTTTTTACCCACGATCATACATTGGACACCCAGATAGAGGGTTTAGGTTAAAGGTGAAGGTACCTTGGATTTTTTTTGGCAGAAATATTAGAGAGACATCAATCACTCAAATAACCCTAGCCAAGTATTAAAATTGTATCCGCTCCTAATTTGAAATTTCACTTTTTTTTTTTTTCAAATAATAAGTAGTTATGTACCGAAACTTTGTTGTCTTTGGCACTACAGATAGCCTAATAAATTTCAAAGTATAATGAAAATACATTTAATTTTTAGAATTATATATGTTATATATGTAAATATATATATTTAAAATTTTAAATGTGTGTGTAAAGTATTTCATGTACTTTAGCAGGAAAAAATTGATACTGAAATAAAAATAATAATAATCGGAAAAGAAATCATCAGGAGTGCAAAGGTATAGTCTGTTTTGGATGTTGCAACAAGAACAAACAATGTATATCCCTACAAAATACAGCTCAAATTGGTTTTAAAAAATCTAGTAAGGAAGCATATAGATAAAGGTTTTGATATTAAAGTGAACTCCTTTCCTACTGAAATTTGTCCGAAGTGCAAGACTGCAATATATAAGAAAGAGGTGTTTATCTTTTTTTTGTCATTTTTAATGTCTCTTTTTGTAAAAATATTTTTTATTTCTTAAATGCAAGATAAAAATATTTTTTTACAGAAAAGGAAAAATGTCAAAAGTGCAGAAATCTCTGGAAAAAAGGAAGTGTTACTATTTCAATGCTTTGCAGAATACAAGTGGTGTCTGAATTGTGTCAATGCCCAATCTGTACAGGGTGAATTGGTTTCTATTCACACCATTGGTTTCAAATCCTGTCCCATGGAACAGGATTTGAAACCAATGGTGTGAATAGAAAGTCCCATTCACTAAATCAATTTTATTGCATTCAGCAGTTGACATTTCAGCAAGGTGCTAACCATACAGAGGTTAAAAAAGATGTAGTATATGTTGAAGATATACCTATGCTTGTTGATGAAATATGCAAACAAAAAGATATTGTTCTCCAAATCAATTATGAGGATTGGTATTGGCGGCGGCCAATGGTCAATTAAAGTTTTTATGAGTCTTTTTCAATCAAAAAAACTTGAAGACCAATTAAGGAACGAAAAGGACTCAGGTGTAAACAAAGTTATTTTATTGGCAATTGTCCGACATGTTGAAGAAAGCAGCTACAATTTAGTCTAAATTGTCCACCTTCTCAAACAGCATGAATGGAAATACTTCCTTGCATCAGATCTTAAGCTGATCAATATTAGGCTAGTATTATCTGCCCATGGTGGGAAATATGTCTGTGCTTATTGTATTGGTGCAAAGGACAAATTAGGAGAAATTTAGAGCTTTTGGTAGTTTATCCCATCAGTATCAACGATTTGTTGATGCAGGCAAACCACACAAGTTGATGCAAAGCTTCTTTAATGTCATCAACCCATGTCTTTTTGATGAGAGCCCCGATAGCTTGGTATTGAATGTTATACCTCCACCAGAGCTGCAGAGTATTAATAAATACAATATTATTAACATACATTAATAAGATGTATAATTTTATTATTAGTGACTGAGAGTTGTTTTCGAATGACATTAGATCCATCTTATGGTTACAAAATTAGAGTTTTTATAGACTCTATGGACTCCATGAACAACAATGTTGAAGAAAGGTTTAACATCAGTATGTCACTCGGATAAAAGTACCATATCATTAAATATCACTTGAATGATTATTTGGACCGCCATCTAATGTCTCTCGGTCTGATATCAGAGCAAACCTTAGAAGCTGTTCACAAGAACATTAATAAGACTATCAAGAGGTTTAGTGTCTCTGAAAGTAATCCTTGTCATGGAAGAAAACTGAGAAGAATGGCTGAGACATACAGCTTAATGATAGTATAAAGTTTAAGTAGGTTAAGATGAAGAACTTGTATATAAATAAACTACTATAATATCCTCATAAACGTCTTTTAATCTCTTTTTTTTACTATTTTTTTTTTAATTTATGGTAAAGGTATGAGAATTTTTGATGCAACAACTATAATAGTATATTTTTAAACTATTAGAAATATTTGTAGCTATTGTTTGGATTTAAATTCATTAAAAAAAATTTTTTTCTTGGCATTTTAAATTTAATGTCAAAATTTGATACCAAAATTTTACAAAAATAATACATTTATACAGGGGTGGCGGAAAAAAATAACATGGGGGTAGGGTGCTAAAAATATTTTTATTAAACTTTTATTAAAATAATTTTAATCGCTTCATTATAATCTTAACCCTATAGGTTAAAATGTTGTTAAATGGTAACACAACTGTTAACATATAACTGGAATTATTTAAAAATAATATAAATTTTGCAATGGTTTCTTGTTGATTTAACATCATTTTTTACATTTGGCGTTGTTTGCTACTATCAAGATTAAACAATTTGAAATAACAGACTTAAAAGTTAAAGAGTGGGGGAGGGGGACTTTAAATACCAAAGCCCCCGAGGTTTTTAAAAGTGAGGGGGCTAAAGACCAATAAGATCCGCCTGTTCCGCCAGACCTATACTTATACATTATCATTATATTTTTAAATTGTAAGGTTACTTCTGCTCCATAGGGTCTATTTAAGCAATCTGTAGCACCATAGACAACAAGGCTATGACGGTAAAAATATTTATAAATAAATATTTTTACCGTCATAAAAAAATAATATAAAAAAAAAAATCATTCATATCTTAATATAGGAGCGGGTACAATTTTAATTTTTGTTTAGCTTTGATCAACTATATCCATCTGATAGTTCTGTGAAGAAAAAATCCAGGTACCTTCAACCTAAACCCCCTATCTGGGAGCAGTGTGGAGCATGTTTATATTTACTTTCTTGCATATTGTCAATACCTCACCCACAAATGATTGTTGATTGTTCATTAACGGCAACTGAGTCCGTATAATCAAGTAACATATGGGGTTGTTTAGAAGCCTGATAAATAGGTTTAATTTATTGCGAAAGAGAATGGTTAGCATAACGTCTACTTTGAAATAAGAATGCAGGTAATTTCTACTTTGTTTTGAAATATTAAAGAAAGATTTTAAGACAGATCGTCTAACTATATCAATGCTATTTAGAAACTTATTGTTGCTTCCACATAGTTCTAATCCGTATAACAACGTTGGAATAGCTAAGGAATTAAATAAATGAATTATGGTAGCAGGCTGGCAAAAGCGAACTCCATTTCTTATAAGAGCTCTTGCAACAGATAAAAATTGCGTTACAAGTTCTGTTAAAATTGTTTTTTGGATTGTGTTTTGGAGCTATCCTATATTTTTGTTCTTATTATCCCAAAGGAAACCAAATATTTTAGATTGCTTTGATACTTGATAGGAGCACCGTTAATTTAAATAACGCTATTTGTAATCGAGCTTAGTCCAGATATTAATAATTCAGTTTTTTCAGTATTTAGTTTAATAAAGTTCGATATTCCATGCTTTTGAACAATTTTAGTAAGACTCTGAAGACCAGATATAGTGGAATTTTGTAAAACTATATCATCAGCATACGCAATGACACCTCTGTATACCCCATTTATTGAAGTTCCAACTTTTGATTATGAAACAATTTTCTCCAGAAGATTTTCAGTGTAGATATTGTAGAGATGAGGCGAAAGTATGGATTCTTGACGAACTGCCTGAGGCAGCCTAAATTTTTTTGATGTACATCCAAGGTATGATATATTAGAAGTACCTGTTTGATATAGTGATGAGATTGTATGAACTATAGATAATGGGATTTTATTCTGGTAATAGAGTTTCTCTAATAGTAATTCCCAATTACAACTATCAAAAGCTTTGTTGGCGTCAAGACTGCATACATATAGTGGTGAGTTATTACGTTTGTAGTGTTTTACAGTTTCACTCAGAAGAAATTCTGCGTGGAGGGTAGAGCTATTTTTTTTAAAACCGAATTGATGGGAAGTTTGATCAAGTTTAAATTCTGCCAAAACAGGACTCATACTCCCTGTCCAGTTATAAATCTTTAACTTGCTAATACGATTTAGGAACTTTTCGTATGATTTATATGTAGGTTTAAAAATAATAATACTATTTGAAATCATTAAAGCATCTCTTCTAGCAACGTTTGAAGATGAAGATCCCTTTGTATAGGTATTGATGATATAAAACTTTTTTTTGGTAGACACAGTCGGTAATGATCAAAGTTTTAGTAAGTTTCTGTTATCGTTATAAACTATCAATTCTGGAAGATAATGCTCTTCACAAATAAAGAGACTAGTAATTTATGTTTGAGCTTTCAAATTAAATTTGAGCATTTAAATTTATATCTTGAACACAATCCTTAAGCTATTAGAATTTGCCTTCAAGAAGTATCAAAACTGTCGTTAGATGTAGAAGATTAAATCTCCCTTTTGCCTCCTAGTACTGCATCTTTCAATAGAACTATTATCACCACACATTAAAAAAATTGCACTACGAAGCTGAAAACGACAGAGGCTTCCTCGTTAGACCTTATTATGGTTGAGAAGACCCTGGGCTTGCTTGCTACTGTTAAGAAAATGTAGAACGGACATGTCATCGGCTTTGCTGCGAACAAATATGAAAAGTTCTGAACATAGCTTTAAGCTGCTGAAAAGAGAACCCACATTAAATTTGAGTTTAAGTAAAAGGCAGGTGGATATTTTGATTATATATATATATCAAAACAATTAATTTTTCATCATTAAACTAGCTGTATAATTCCTATACATTGATGCAGAACTTGAGGCAGCTAACTGATTTAACACGAGGTGTCAATTATAAAAACGAGCCTGAACCCTTGGTCACTACTGCAACACGAATTAAACCACTATCTGCCGAGACAGCCGGCATGAAGAACTTTAGAAACCACCATGGCGCTCTTTAAGTTACTGGCTGTGACACGCGAAATTTAGAAAATAATGTGGAGGCCGATTTCAACTTCCTAAGTTATAAAAATGGTGAAAAAATGCTGTGTCTATGGCTGTGCTACGAATTACTTATCGCAGAAAAAAAACTCAAACGATTCAAAAACGTCATTTAACAGATTTCCAAGAGACAAAGAAGAAAGAATACGTTGGATAAAATGTATTCCTAATGCTATTTTAAAAGTGTCAAGCAACACCGTAGTCTGTGAACTACATTGGCCCCGAAACTTCGAAAAAATTAAAGTAAAAGGAAGAGAACGACCAAAGAACCTACCATGAACTTGGCCTTATGTTTCTTTCAGTCAAATACCAACATCTTTACTATTTTTAAGATCAACTATACGTGTATCATCCTCTAGCCGAAATTATTTTGACGAAATTGATTTATTTTTAGCAAAAGATAATTTTGACTTCGACGTTTTTAGTGAGACATTGGTAAATAAAAAATGCAATTTTTCTGTAGATTTTATAGCTTTTATTTCAGATAGCAAACTTTGTGTACAATCCACACACTTTAATTATGCATCACCAAGTTTCTCATTATATTTGATAGTTCTTTAAAGTTTGAATCCTTTTTCAATGGTGTGAAAAAAAAAGTCCATACTGTATCTAATGTTGTAATACTTGGTCTAAATTTGGTAAAATTTTAATCTGAACTTTTTGACACCAAATAATAAAGAAATAGTTATGAATGAGCAAATTAATTCGATGAACACAAGTAAGTACAGTTTTAGCGTAATCATCAGAGCATTTGAGTATTTTTCCACCTCTCGAACACTTTATCAAAAACTATGTGATGATTTTAAAGTAACTTTTATTCGAACATTAACACGCATAACCTCAAAAGTATTAAAATCTGATGGTTTTTTTTTTTAAGAAAGTTTTCGATAGTTATAGTGATAGTCAAGGAACTTGTATTATTCTTCATGACGAAATTTATGTTTAAAAAATGCTATTATATCACGAAGATGCTGCTTTTGGAAAAGCATTAGATGACCCAGATTCTCTTGCAAAAACTTTAGGTGACATGATAACTTGTATGTTTGGTGGGCCTAAATTTCTTATAAAAATGTTACTAGTAAGCAAATTGAATTCTCAATTTTTATATGATCAAATGCAGTTGACTGTAGAAGCAGTTAAAGAGTCAAACGGTGAAGTAAAGGCAGTTATTAAACGGTGAAGTAAAGGCGGTTATTAAACGGTGAAGTAAAGGCAGTTATTAAACGGTGAAGTAAAGGCAGTTATTAAACGGTGAAGTAAAGGCAGTTGTGACGGAAATCGAACTAATTAAGCGCCTTTTTAAAAACTTGTTGCTTTTCCAAATAGACCTTGGTTAACCACCAATGAAACTTTTTTGCTGCTTGACTTAGTTCACTTGATAAAAAACATCCGAAACAACTGGCTCACAGAATAAACAAGAGAACTAATTTTTATGAAAATGGTGTTAAGAAAAAAGCTTATTGGAAGCATTTAAAAACTTAATGAAGCGGAATCAAATTGTCTAAAACTTTCTGCTTTGAATGAAGTTTCTGTCCGACCAAGTCATATTGAAACACAATCTGTATCTACCTGTCTAAAGGTGTTTTCTGACAAAACATACACTGCTCTAGTTAATCACCCCGAAACCACGTAAACAATTATAAGTAAACAATTGTTAAATGTCGAATCCTATATTAAGTTTTAACACCTCGCCTATAACTTATAATACGCCGTGAACAACAGTAATACAAGGTATGCGACAGTTAAATGCAAAGGTTAGACAACTACAGACGGAAACTTATTGTATATCTTTAACGCCTAAGTCTCGATGTGAAGTTAGCGAAGAAGGTATTAAATTTTGTGACATCGCTTAAATGCTAACGTTCTTCCAAAAACGACTATTATTCGGTAGTCAATAGCTTTTAGTATATTGCTTTACGTAATAATTAGGTAAAATAATTTTTCTTAATAATTTAAGTACACGCACACCTAGAATTTAAAATAAATTTAAGAACCCTAATGCGAAAAAAAACAAATTGTTTTGTTTAAATTTTGTTTTAGTAAAAATATCCTAATATTTTCCCACCAGTGTTCTTTCTTCTTGCCTCTTCATGATCCATAATGCCTACCGATGTAGTCATCACAATATAACTGAAGAAAAAAAGATATAACTTTAGAATGAAAATTTAAAAAACATAAAAAATGCACTCAGAAAAAGTAGGGTAAGTTTCACATCAGTAATCAGAAGCAGAACTGGCATTTACCCATTTCATCACAGTTGCAAGAGAAATATTTAAAATTAACTCACCCAAATTGACGAGAAGGCATGAGATAACTTGCCCATTTTTCAATATCTTTTAATTTGACATCAAACCGAGGTGAAATGACACCACACTGAAATAAACCATATAATAGAACATCACAAATTTTTTGACTAATGCTGTATATTGAAAAAAGACTTTGCATTATCAGACAACAAGCATTTATCAACAACAAATTCTGAGACTCTAGTCTATTTAACTTGAGTTCATCATTAATGCAAATTTAATAATAAAAATTTCTATTAACTTTAATTATTACCTTATTAATTCTTCCATTCAAATTAACAATGATTTTTCCAGCACGATGATCGTCAATAATTTCGAATTCCCCAATATAACCTGAATAAAAAAACCCTTGAGTTAACTTTGCGCTAATTACTATAATAAAATTGATAATTTAATCTATCGAACTAACACCTAAAATGTTTTCTTATAAGCGAATATCAGCTTCATTATTATACAGTTAAAAGTAATTTTTACAGTATATTTTAATTATACATATCTTAATTATACTTATAAAGTAATTTTAATTATACAGTCAAAAGTAATTCGAACGTTAACGCAAAAATTAAATTAATAACTATATATATAATTTAAAATCAGATATGCTTTTAAGGAATCATAATATTCATAACCCAGTGCAAATCATCATGAAAACATTTTCCTAATGAAAATACATTATAACAATTCTGTAACTTAATGTAAAGCTCAGACAGCCAAGGTGTATATCAACATAGATGATTAAGAAGAATCTAGCGAATAACACATGTTTCTCATCACTGCTTTAAAAATACAAATTAATAAATCTCTCAGTCTAAGTAGCGTGTTCTGTTCATAGGCAGAGCCTCGAACCAGAGGTGTCAGATTGCTAAATTCATCATAGAGATTTAAAATCATGCATAACTTTATTATAAGATTTAAACATAGGTTAAGATTTTAACTTTAATGTATAACTTTATCATAAACTTACCATGTTTCATCATAACTGTAAGAAACTTTACAACAACTTTCGAAGAAGGTCTAATTAGAACTTGTCTTTTTCCTTTTCTTTCAGCATTTACCATGTTTTTAAGTGCATCATTTAACACGCTGATTCGGACCATGACGATGTCTTGTCAACTGATAAAAAATGAAAATATGATACGTTATAAGTTATGCTGATCTTCACTTTTAACGTCATATTTTCAAGTACTGTGAAGTCTTTCTGCATTTTAAAATTCTCTTCGAAGTTTAAAGCTGAGACGATGTATTTATACTAAAAGAATACTCTACTTATTATGGCTGCTACTTCTTGTTTACTAAGTTCATAACAATTAACAAGAAATCTAATACGAAGTATTCTCATAGTTTAAATGCTATACTAAGTACCGTATAATAAAAGTTTAATATACATGCACATTACAAAAAAGTATGCAAAAGATAATTATGGATTTATCTCCCCACCTCACGCGTTGATGTGTCTACGCAAAAGAGACTTCTTCGGTAGTTTGGTATATTTATATGCAGATAAAGTCGCCTTTGAATTATAGAAATCGTACTTGATCCGTGTTCCGCATAATATCATCAAAAACTTTCTATGTAATTTACAAAATGCTGAATTTTTTAACATACTTTTAACTTGCAACTTTTAACAAAGCAGCTTTAAGATTAAATTTTTGTAAAGTTTTTTATTTTATGTTTTAGATTTTTAATTTTTCTATTCTTATTATTTTTAATTTGTTTATTCTTATTATTTTTTTATTTTATTTTATTTACGTAAGTAAAATTAAATAAAAAATAAGAATAAATAGTAAGAATTTTAATAACGTAAATAAAAGAAAGTTAAAAAATAAATGAATAAAATAAAAATAATTTTTTTTTACGCACATTTAATCATGCACTTATTTTTTGTTATTGCTGTTGTTCTTTTTAAAATGTTTTACAATACCTGCCATTTTACAATTGCAATAATTTCAATAAGGGGTCGTCCATAGATAATGTCACGCAGTTTTTGACATTTTTTGACGGTTGTTTTTTGTTAAAAAAACAACCGTCAAAAAATTAAAAGAAAGTGTTCTCTAGATTTGAAACTAAAAAACTAAAATGTTGCGTCACAAAATCGAAACCCCCTCCCCTCGTAACAAATTGTCCCCAAATCGCCTACCCCTTCCCCCTTTTTTTTTATTATACTAGGGATTGTTTATGGACAACCCCTAGTATAATAAAGTGTTGACAAGTTATGTTTGTAAGAGAAAGAAAGCGGAATCTCGTTGAAGATCTTAAGGTATTGTCGTCGAGAAACTTTTTTCAAGTTTAAGAAAATTTAAAAAAAACCTCCTTTTAAAACAGCAGTAAAATAATTTCATTTTTAAAATACTTAAATGATAAAATAATTTTACTATTACATATTTCTTATAAATCCTTATTTTAATTAGCGACTTGAATAGTAATTAGGGCTTTAGAAAAAAATTATGTTTAAATTGTTTTAAATTAAGGACATTACTTTATTTGTTTTTTGTGAATTGAGCTGCCTAAAATTGAAAATGCCTTCCTGGGTATCTGTCGAACGAATGGGTGGATGCACGGGTGCTCATTAAAAAAACAGTTTTGCTTCATGAAAGTTATACTTTTAAACATTCAGTAAAAACTTTTTATTCAAGGTGTTATTTATTTCAATAACATTCATTTAGAGATGTTGTGTTATCTAAATTTTAAATATGTGTTTATTGCAATTATTTTAAAAGTAAAAAGGAGAAATAACAACAACTAGCTTTTACAAAACATTTTGATAACAAACAAATTGATGAACGCAAATATTTAATAAGTTTTAAAAAATTACATTTTCCAGGTTTCAAAAGAGCTCTTTTCCATACTTTTAATGTTTCTTTTCTATTTTTTCCAGGTTTCGAAAGAGCTCTTCTCCAACTCGTTTATTAGTTTATTATCTCTGTACTCGTTTATTATCTCTTCACTCGTTTATTATTCTATTATCTCTTGGGTAAAGCTAGCTTTGCCCAAGAAACAATCTAATAAAAAAGTCTAAGAATTTCTGATTTAAGTAAAGGAAAACATTGTGCATAAAAAAGGAACGATATAAGAAAATAAGTGGGTTTCTGAATTTGAAACTCAAATAACTTCAATAACATAAGTGTTATGTTCAATGTTTTCAGAAATTTTGACAATGATGAGTAAATAGTAACTTTTGAAAATTTTAACGAATGGAAATTCAAGATCTACTTTCACATACCAAATTGTTAAATTGTTATATTACGACTAATGATTTTACACATAGAAAATGAATAAAATGAATTTTAAACTTAAAAATTATAGTATTATTTTTTTAAACCTACATTATTTTCTAAACGTGTATTATTATAGGTTGCATTTATCGATATCAGAATATGAATGTTTTCAAACAGCCATATATGGCATAACTTTATTGTTATTAATTTAATTGTAAGCATTATATTTTAGTGCATATACTCTTGAATAAACATTGAAGTGCCAGGAAAGCATTGTGCTATCTTATTCAGTTTTCAATTACTGAAAATTGATAACATAAACATTGAAAGAACTGAAACTATTAAATTTCTTGGTATAACTATTGACGAAACAATTTCTCGGAAAGCCCATTAAAAACATTATACACAATATATCGGCATACTTTACAAAGTCAAACCAATACTTTCCCAGGAGAATCGAAAAATTCTCTACTTTTCTTATATACAAAGTTATTTAACATATGCTAATATTGCCTGGGAAAGTACAAATAAATCTAAACTAAATTCTCTTTATATACACCAGAAAGACGCATCAAGATTGATTTATAATAAAAATAAATTCAGTCATGCCAAAATGTTTACTTTAGGCTTAAATATAAGCTTTGACTTGTTCCAGTTCATTTTACCAATAAATTTTTTTAAACCAACTCCAACAGGTATATCCCAGTGGGCACGGTACGTAAAAAAGACGTCTTTTAAACGTCTTTAGAACGTTTTGGACGTCTTTTAAACGTTCAATAGACGTCTTTTTTTTTTTTTCCTTCACATTGCCCATAAAATAGTTTTCGAGATTTTCAATAGTATATCGTGGCCCCTATTTACACAACAAAATAATACCTCAAAATATAGAACTTACTAAATTGCATAATCTTATTGCCCTGAAGAAAAAACTAAAAGATCTCATAATTAACAAAACCAACTTTATCGGTATGTATTAAATGTAAAAGAACAATTAATATAACAAAATGTAATAACAACAGTTTAAATTATAAAAATAAATAAAAGAAAAAAAGAAAAAAAAAGAAACATTAAAAAAAAAGACTAAATATAGTCAGCGACTATGCATAGTAAAATATTACTGAAAAGTTGACCTCAAAAAGTTAATGTGTGTTTTATAAATTTAGTTTTTAAATTTTTAGTTTATTTTGTATATTAAAGGTTCTCGATGAAAAGACTTCTCTTAGTCTTCTGCGAGTTTCCTTACAACTACATAGTACTATTATAATATATTAATACATTTTTTCAACAACAACCCCAGTAGTCCTGCGGTGCAACGGACTTGCGTATATTTTTTAAAGGAATGGATTAATAGCCAGCACTTTATATAATGAACTACGAATTTTTAAATTTATTATTTTAACTCAATGTCAAACGCGCATGCGTAAAACAGCATTGTGAACGCTCTTTAAATATCGTAAATATGTGTGGTGGACATTTATATAAACTAGAGACATGTAAATATTACTTGTTTTTGAAATATCTAATAACGATTGTTGTAAAAAAAAAAATTAATTTCAATAACTTCAATCTCCCAATTGTTTACAAACTAATGATCTTAGAAATTATTTGTTGAAGTTAATAAATCTTAAAAAGCTAATAAATTCCAATAAATTCCAAAAATTCATCTCCCAATTATTTATAAGTTAATAAAATGTAATTCATATGTTAAAAAAAACTCTTTTTTATAAATGTTGTTCATGAGAAAAAACCTATTGGTTTTAAAAAATTCTAAAATTTTTCAAAAAAGTTTTTCTCAAATCATGTATCGAAAGTATATTGAATATCCAAATCCATTCAAATAAAATTAGCAAATATATAATATATGTTTAAAAGTATACTAAATATCCATAGTTTACTCTTAATTTCAACAAGCACCCCTGATACTTCATTTCTTATCTCTAAATTGAAGCCGAGTAAATAAGTTCAAACACCATTCCCATAAATATTTTTATAGATTTTAACAATAAACTTTTAAATATTGTTTCTAATCTATTCAATATTTCATAAATAAAAAATTTAAGTATCGAATTTTGATACTTTTATTTTTATTTTTTATAAAATAAATTCATTACTTTTGCAATTAAAACTGTAATTAATGTTTTTATTATTATTGTTGTCAGTCCTGTAGCCAAGAGTGGGTTTGTGAAAAAACTGCCCATCCTAAAAAGCGGTTAAGCCCACCCATGGGCCATGCTCCCCGAAAAAAGAAGAAGAAGAAGATTGTCCTATACGTTACAATCTTCTTGAGTTCTTTAGTGAATGCCATTACTGCATTGCTATATACGTATAGAAGCTGTTGGGTTGATGGTGCATATTTAAAAGTAGTTTTGCCTACCAAACAGAAAGTTAATAATATTTGCGTTAGCTTACTTATTCATGAAAACTTAGAAATATGAAATTTGTAACATTTTGATCTACTTTTAAGATATAAAGAATTTATCTTTCAGTCTTCTTGTAGCCAAAGAGGTTTGATTCCAATAAAATTGCAGTTGATGCAGCTGTTCTACTCAGTCATTGACAATGTAGTGGGTGAAATGAATGCTCAATTTAGTGAATGACATTTAAGAGGTATGAATTAAGGTATGAATTAAGAGGTATGAATTAAACATTTCTTAGTATAATAACAATTATTACTATAAAATAAACTTATTTCATTTTGTAGATTGCCATTTTTCCATCATTTGTTTTCTTACCCCTTCCGACATGAATGTAAATATTTTGTCTATAATGGCTCCTTTATGCAATCTTATTGGCCTTGATATCCAAAGTAATATCTTAAGAGCAGAGACTATTGTTGTTAAAGTATGGTTTTTAACGGACAGGGATTTCAGCAAAAGAAAGTTCGTGGTCAGTTTCCTCTACACTATAAAACTGAAATATTATCAGAAATAAAAGAGGTTGTTTCTAAAGTATATTGTATGTATGCAGTGGTCCTTACATTCAGTGGTAGCAATGCCTTGTGTGAGGCATCATTCAGCACTTGTTTATACTATTGAGGGGGCTAAATGATCCCAATGGTCTATTACGCAAATGCGAAGGGCAAACCTTTTCGTATGTGCGTGATTTTGTTCTATAAGCATTAGATGGCAGTAACATTAGATAAAGTTGCTTTGATGAAATAATTTTCTTATAAAACACGGAAAATTGCTTTCTTCTAATAAATATATTGATGGATAAGTTTTTATGGCTAATTCGATAATTCAGGAAAATTGGCCTAGAAAGTCTTCAGGCCTCATCAATCTTTTTTTGTAAAAAAAAAAAGATTGAAGAGGCCTGAATTTTTATTGATAACTTTTAATAATAATACTGTGGTTGTTTTATTTGTGTTATTATAAAAGACAAAATTTAATTTATTTCAATTTAATTAGCATCAATATACTCAGTAATTAATACTACGGCATTTAACAAGTTCTAAACCACATCCTGTAATTTTAATGCAATAAAATTCTATATTCAAAGCATTTAAAAAAGCTTCATAAGTCCATTTCCAAAGCTTTTAAACTTTTTTAATACATTAATTAGCTATCTTGAGAAATCCATGTTCCTTTCCAAACCGCAAAATATGGACCTCATTCAAAACAATTTTTAAACTTTTAATATATTGAATAGATGGCCTCCAGAAAAATTTTTTGGAACTACCTAATAAAAAGCCACAAAGAAAGTTTCAAAATAATAAATTAATTAAAATACAAAAGTGTTAGGTATTTTTTTATTCCAGGCTACGAACACAACACAGACAATTTTTGTCAAACTACTTCAATGGTGAGAGAACAAAAATGTGTGAAAATAAATAAAAAATTGTTAAATTGTGGCTTTAAAATAAACTTTTCTAATGCGGTAAATTATAGGAGAGTTCTCTAATGCTAAAATTCGAAAAGGGCAGAAAGGCTCAAAAAAAGGAAATTTGTGAATTCACCGCCGATATACGATTAAGTGTTTCCGTAATGATCAGTATGAATAAAATGTTGACAGTCGGAAAACAACTAGTCAGAAAACAACGACGGCGATTATATCAACACATTTAGACTTACACTAAGACTGAACATCTATGATTTGACTATTGACCATCTAAATGTTAAAAGTGAAGATATTTTTTAACTAATTAGATCTCTTATGATCAGTAATTTTGAAGAAATATAATATTTATTTATTTCTGAAAGCATATATTATATGTATATGTAAAAATATGTATAATAGGTTAAATATTTAACCTATTATACATATTTTGTGAATTAGAAAGTATTATACAATATAGTGAATTAGAAAATATTATACAATATAGTGAATAAGAAAATAATATGGGTTAACAATATTACATTTATTAGAGCTTTACATAATTGAAGATCTTAAAAACTTATGTTACAGGATATTTCAAAATGGGTAAATGAATATTTCTCGTGTATTGAATAAAAGTTGCAAATATTTTAATATTTGCAACTTTTATTCAATACACGAAAAATATTCCATAAGTTCCATAAGTTTTTAAGATCTTTAATTATGTAAAACTCTAATAAATGTAATATTGTTAACCCATATTATTTTCTAATTCAATATACTGTATACTTCTAGAACTTCAACTATTAAGTACAATTCTTGCTTTTGTATATATATATATATATATATATATATATATATATATATATATATATATATATATATATATATATATATATATATGTATATATATATATATATATATATTTATTTATTAATATATATACATA
>NC_088927.1:24367500-24370000 GCF_038396675.1 Hydra vulgaris
AGGTGTATTAGTTGATCCGGCTGTTACTAAAGTCACAATTACTAAGCCCTTTGTCAGAAAAACATCCTCATATACCTACTGAGCTTCCACTGCCTTGTCGTCTTGCTTGTAAATAGCGTTTGCAACATTTTTTCAGTTCAATCTTTTTAACTTAGATTCTTTGCACCAATATTGTCTTTTACGTGAATCCATGATTGACAGGATAAGCTTTCTTATTGCAATGTAAGACCCAAGACATGTTTTAAATATCTAAAGTACATATATCAGACGTCTTAAACACATCTTGTGGCTGCTAGGTAAATACTTTAATTTAGGCATTTATAAGAAGCGTTACGTGTTTTACATACTAAAGGGAGTTTATACCAACACATTCAGCAATTTATGCTAAGCAAAAAATTTTATCCATTGAAGTATTTAAATTGTTTTATTATATTGTTTATGCACCGTTTCTTTAGATTAAATTAATTATTATAAAAAATGTTAACTGTGTTTGTGAAATAACTTAATTAATTGATTAAAAAAACAGATTAAAGATAAAACTTGTTTAATTTATTAGTAAAATTATGTCTTCCTTCTATTAAAAAGTACTGATATAAAATATTAGCATTACCTCATTTTGCTTTAATGTAGAGCGGGTTTTTCTGCTTGGACTAACAGTAAATGAACGGTTTGAAGTTGTTACAGCTAGTTTCTAGAAAAATGTTAACTATTTTAACCAAGCGCACATAAAAAGGTAATTTGAATAGAAACATGGGCAAATGAAATACAAATAGAAAATTATTACACAAATGCTTTGTGAATAAAAAGTTTAAACCTCATTTTTAATTTTGTAAAAATGTCAATTAAACTTTGTTTGATTTATTGTTTGTAATATTTCACAAATTGTTTATAATAAAAATAAATATTCATAATAAAAACTTCTAATGTTGGCAACAGACCATTGACAACAGTTGAGGTGGAAATCAGTTATTAAAATTATAATAATTTTGAAAAAGTCTTTTAAATTAAATTTCTTTTGTTATTTAAACCTTCCAATTTTTTATAAGCACCTTCAAAATCTTTTTTGGAAGCTGTCTGAAACTAAGGTTTAAGCTGGAATCTTTGTCGAACCACAGATAAATAAGATCTTAAAATGTGATGGAATAGTTTTGTAGCAGTTGTTTATTAATTTTTTTTGTTAATTTTTATTTACTATTTTTATTATTTATTATATTTTTCTATTATTATTTGTTCAAAATATTTTATATATTATTTTTTCAATAATTAGAATTATTGACAAAATAAGATGAAAGTAATTGATACTTCTTGTATGTTGGCATAACTGATACTTTTTGAACGTTTAAGACTATTTTTTAGCAGAATTTTTTTTTGTGATCAGCATCAGAAAGTATTTCAATACTTTTTTCTAAAATAACATAAACAACATGATCAGATATTAATTGACCCCAAAAAAACAAATTTTTTTTCAGATGGAGTAGGAAAAACGTCACTAATATTATCACTAGTTACTGAAGAATTTCCTGAAGAGGTATTTTTCATTTTGTTTTCACAGTATGTTTATTTGACCATATATATGATCTGTATATCTTGTTTTTATCAGGTAAAATATATTGGATTATTATTGGATTATATGTATATATAGTTCAATGTGACAAAGCTAAATTTACAAGTTAAAAAATTTAAAAAGTTAAACATTGTTTTCAAATCGTTTCATAGAAATAGTTGCCAAAAACTTTATTGGTTACAAGTGAAAGTGAAAACCTAGTTATTTGGAAAAGTAAGGAGTTTTGAAAAAATTTTAGATAGGTTTAGATAACAGTTTGTCAAAAAATGGCTTTGCATTTTTTTTAAAAGACGTTTATTCTGCATTTTTATCTAAAGTTTATTCTGAAAGCATTCTGGATTGCATTGAGGGATATGTATCAAACTTTTAATAAATATTCTAGTTTTATTAAGAATCTTACACAACTCTGTAACACTGAATCACATCACATTCATTAAATTCAATTGTTATATCAAACATTTAAATTATGTTAACAAGTGGTTACTTTTTGAATAAAATTTATAAAATAATGGATTTTTATTTCCAGACTTCCAACATTTTGCTTTGGAACTCATATTGTTTGGTATAAACTATAGGACACTAAAACTTTTTTTTGGCAAATTACAATTATATACAGGGTGGGCCATAAGTAGGTTACTGATAAGAAATTTCCACCATGCACCCATTTTACAATTTAAAATTTAATACAAATTATTAATAAATTAGTAAGAACAGTAAGTTTATATTAATATAAATAAAAATGAAAATAAGTCAAAGCAAATGTTCAAATTGTTGACTGTTAAATTCAATACATTTTGCCCAACGCTCAGTTAACGAATAACACACAGTTTTACATAACTCTGGTGAAATTTCTCTAAAAGCCTTTGTTATGCGCGATTTAAACTCATCCAAATTTTCCACAGGAACAGAATAAACTTTGTTTTTATTACACCCCAT
>NC_088927.1:24375000-24432500 GCF_038396675.1 Hydra vulgaris
TTATTTGAAATTTATATGGTTTTAGTTAAGATGCACTTGTTACTTAAAATTTACAATTTTTAGATTCAGAACAGACTGAAGACGAGTTAAGACACGAACTTCACTTGGTATAATTAGTTACTATTGATTTCTAATAATTATACAAAAATTAGGCTTTTTTAAATAAAAGTTATTATGGTTCAAAAGCCAAAAAAAATGAATAAGAATTTTGTTCCAATTTCTAATTGGAACAAAATTCCTATTCATGTATATATATAATATATATATATATATATATATATATATATATATATATATATTTATATATATCTATATATATATATATATATATATATATATATATATATATATATATATATATATATATATATATATATATATATATATATATATATATATATATGTATATATATATATATATATATATATATTTATATATATATATGTATATATATATATATATATATATATATATATATATATATATATATATATATATATATATATATATATATATATATGTATACAGGGTGCGACAAATCAATTAACGTGTGAACGTCTGCTACAAAAAAGACAGAAAAACAAACGTCACGTTCCTTTACTTTTCCTTACACAAACGTTTGCGTTCGCTTAAAATATTTCAAAACAAACGCATTACTTCAGCAATTTTTTCTTCCAAATAATTAAGCAATTGATCATTTTTTATTTATTGTAAAAAACATAATTGCAATAAAAAAACAAATACGAAAATTTTAAATGCATTTTCAAAGACTTTAAAAGAAACTACACTAAAACTACTTTCTTCAATGGAACGAAAAAAGTTATGTTTGAGCATGGTTTTTGCGTGCATTTACAAAAGCATTCAAAATTTTACTTAAACTGACTGCATTTGCAATTACTTTAAAAAAAAACCATGCTTAAACTTAACAATTGCTTTCTTCAATAGTGTGCTTCTTTTTTTTTCTTATTTTCCTTTAAGTGAGGTAATGTTTGTTTGCATATTAAAAAAATTTCTAAAAGTTTAAAAAATAATTTTCAAGTTTTACTAAAAAATACATAGTCTAATAGAATATATAAAGTTATTATGTTTATTATAGTTTTAATTTTTTTATTGTGCGTTTAACAACACCAATAATATGATATTTTTATTAACTTATTAAATACTTAACATACTTTTATTTTTTTATAATCCAATTTATTTATTTATAATCCAATAACTATATACTAAAGTTTTTAAAAAAATGTCAAAACAACTAAGCATCTTTTCGATGTTAAAGAAAGATTGTACAGAGAAATGTAGCATTAAATGCAAAGGAGAAGAAGAGAGAGAAACTAAGCATGCAAAAAAAAGGGCAATTACTTGGATTGTGCTATGACTTTGGGAAAATTGGATATATGGCCAAAAGATATTGAAATTATGTTTTGGAACACTGTAAATGGATTGCCGCCAAGCAATAAGCAACATCTAAGCTGGATTCATTATGACAAATCAAATGAGTGTTTCTCTTTTTTGGTTTGCTAAAAATATCCAAATATTAGCAATGCAACTAATTCAGTAACAATGGGATGTAAATTTTGGAAAAGAACATACTTGTTATGCCACAATAAAGATGATAGGCATAAAGCTTGTATTTCTAAATATCTAGAGAACCTTCACAATATAGCTCCAAGTCTTGTGAAAACTGTATCGACATCAATTTTAAGAACTACTGAGAATAACCAAGAAGAATTGAACAGACTTTTTTGGATATCGTATTTTGTTGTTAACAATTTTCTTGCATTTAAAAAAATTTCCTCAGCTGTGCGAGCTACAAAAGCTAAATAGAATTAAGTTGGGCAAGCAAGTTGGGCAAGGAATTTGGGCAAGCAAGTTGGGCAAGGAATTTGGGCAAGCAAGTTGGTCAAGGAATTTGGGCAAGCAAGTTGGGCAAGAGCTACTTAAGTGGCAAAGCTTGCAAAAACTTTGTTTCGTCAATTTCGTCTGAATTAAAAAATGCGACTTAAGTTTAGGCGTATCAAATGCTCATTTTATTGCAATTTTATCTGACGGTTCTACTGATAAGAGTATTAGTGAACAAGAAACAGTTTTTTCAAGATTTGTTAAAAATGGTTATCCAATAACTATATTTGCTGGTATTAACTCACCACTGACAGTTGATGCCGATGGTATATTAAAAGCAATAGAATTTGTTTTAAAAAGTTTAACAACAGACAAAATGAATAAAGATTTATATTTAAACAATATCTATACAAAAACTGCACAGAAAGCTAAAGAATTTTTATGTTTCATAAAAGACCCACAATTTTTATTTAATTTACATTTTGTTGAAGATGTTGTTAAATCACTAACAACAATGTCATTTGAGTTTCAAAATCAAGAAATTTTAATTTGTGAGATTTTGCGTATAGTTGATGCAAGAATTGCTGTACTAGACGCGTTATTAGTTAATCCATATAATATTGGAATATTGGAAGTTTACTAGATAATTTAGAAGTAAAAGAAGATCAGTTAATCTACAAAGATATTGATTTAACAGCATTAAAAAAGCATAATTTAAAGAGAATTGATGAGATTGTGAGACAACAACCAAATAATTATTTTGATTATTATAATAATAAAAAAATTTGACAGAGCAAAAGAATATATAGACAAGCGATTCCGCGATTTCAATCAAGAGCCATTAAAATCTTTAACCACAATCTTTGATTGTTGAAACTAGCCAAAATCCTTTATAGGTTCGCTAGAGACAAAAAAATTGGGATTTAATGAAAGAAAAAGTGTTTGCAACTTTTATGAGAATAATAGTATGATAAGCAGAGAAACTTCTAAACAATTTTCTTTGGCCACCGGCCAAAGAAAATTGTTTCTTTACATTTGGAATGCAGCTTTTTACATTGAAACAAAATGTTTAATTAATTATTGTTTTTGACAATTCATTATTATCATTAAAGTTAATAGAAAAAGTTTCAATTGTATTGATTTTCAATTATATTTTCAATTATATTAATTTGTAATATATAAAGAAGTATATATTTTAAATTTGTACTATTGACCTAGGGGGCCTGTTTTTTGACAATCGGTAGGGGCTTAGGATGCGATTGCACCCTGGGCCAGTCCGCCACTGGCTTAGTCTGCTTCTGTCTATACTTTAGACGCATTTAAGTTATATACTAATTTCAGTTCAAAAGCATAAACATTATAAAATGTTATTGGAAAAAATATGAAAACAAAGAAAATTTTAAACACCAACTTTATTTTGTTTCAACAAAACTAACTTTTCAAATAACAAGTCACCCAATTTATATCTTTTTTCAGTCATCACATTAGACCCTGTTGAAAAAAGCCGCTCGACCACTCTGTTGAAAAAAGACCGCTCGGCACTTTGGATGGAAGAGGTGTGTTAAGTTCTAAAAAAACCTTCTTAACTGCTGGGTATAATAATGATAAAGATAACTCCTTCGATTGTGATTTTAAATATAATTTTAACTCCTCAATACCAGAACTTTTAAAGCATTTGCTGTCCACTGGTAAACAGAAAAAGTCTTCTTTTTCGATGGCCTCGCAATTGTTATACGCAAAGAAGTATCAATTTCACAAGTTGCTAAACTAGAACTATAATCCACATTTTCAAACAACGATTTTAAACAGGCTTTGGCTGTGAAACATTTTACACCATCAAGCCATAATAATTTGAATTGGGGTAACAAACATGATGCTAATATCAGTTCTTTTTTTTCCCATATAGTACTAAATCGAGTTTGAACTGAAGATTTTACTGTGTTGACAAGTGGACCACAAAAGTTCAAATTTTTTTGTTGCAAAAAAGTTAGCTTTTTATCCAAAGCATAAAGTGTAGGTAATAAGTACCCCATAAATATTGATTCTTCTCCTTGTAAAAAGTCTAATGATTGGGCAAGAGGAGTCATTACTTCACAGTACTCTTAAATTAATTGAACTTCTTGATTTGTGAATCTTTGTATTTCACAGAAATCCATTATATTGCTCATTTTGTTATGTCCATTAGAGTTTGACAAAGTTTTTTTGATTTGTAATAAGCTATCATAGATACAGTTCCATCTTGTTTTATTTGGTGTTTTGAAATAAACAACTAGTGTTTTGTGAATTTTTTCTGCAACTCTGTTTGACATATTTTGTTTATTACTCCATAAAGATGAACTATATTGCTTTTCTATAAATTTTCTTAAAATTACTGGGTGAATTCTGTACCATTTTCTCAACATCACTTTTTGCTATTAAGTCTAGTGTATGACTAGCACATCAAAAATGCTGTGGTAACTGAACAAATAATTCATTCTCTTGTTCATGAATATTTTTGTCCAAGATTTCATACAAACTTATATTTTCATCGTAAAAATCATGTCTTATATTAATTGTCTTCATCATCATTCTATCTATCCTCATCATTCTCTGAATTTTCGGAAGCAGGATATGATTTAAAAGCTTTTAAAAAATTAGAGCCACTATCTGTTGTTGTAGAAACTATCTTGTTTTGTATTTTATAGGTTGTATGAATCTTAGACAAAGCAATTGCCAAAGCAATATATGTATGTCTTTCTTTTATTCGGCTGCATGCTAAAGATACTGAATGACGCTGAAAATTCTTTTGATCTATCCAATGGCAAGTCACCTCAATATATCCTCTTTTGTATTTGATGTCATTATTGAATATAAATTACATTTAAAATATTACATCTTGTTTACAATAGATTTTCTTTTAGTATGTAAGGAACAACAGCATGCATTTTAATTCATACTTATTTCGAGATAAATTAAAACATAATTTCAAAACAGTCAGAATCGCTAATTTTAATTTACCTTAACATTTTGCGTTTATATTATTTCCATTTATTTCATTAAATATAAAAAATGATTCTAAACCATTCCAAAAGTTCGCATTAAGTTGGTCAAATAAACTTGGACCGAATACAAATATAAGCTTTATGTTTTTGAAGTGTTAAACCAACCATAACGCGTTATAGTTATACGTTGACGGAAAGCAAATTTATAAATTTTTGAGGAACTTTTGGTTTTCATTCATGTCCCTCAGAAAAAAGAATTCGTTCTTGTTCCTCATTCTGTTGTATTAAAAGGAACCAGTTCCAAGCTTTGTTCCTCAAAAAAGCAACTCGTTCCAGGAATCTATTTCTTTTGGAACGCATTCTTCCAAACATTGCTTCTAACTTATTTGTATTGCAGTGACCTTTATTCAGGGAGAAATTCTCGAACTATTAACTCAAATCATCCACCCCAATTTCTAAAACAAATCCTGATTTCAATTAATAACAGGCCAAACCAAAACTCCTCTAATGAAAAGGAATTCAATTCCTCTAAACGAATATTTGAAGATGCCCTTAAAAAAAGTGGTTTTGAAAATTTTGAACTAAAATTTGACCCTGAAAAAAAGAATACAAAAAAGCGAAATAGAACTAGAAATGTAATTTGGTTCAACTCCCCATATACCAAAAATGTTTCCACTAACATAGGACAAGTGTTTTTAAAATTGGTCGATAAGCATTTCCCGCCCTCTAATAAATTACATAAAATTTTTAATCGAAATACAATTAAAGTTAGCTACAGTTGCACAAAAAATAATTATAAAAGGTCACAATAATGCTTTGTTAAACAAAAAAGAAATTTGTCCAATGAGTGGAAGTTGTTTATCAAAAAATGTGGTAGATAAATGTGTTATTTTCCTTTCAAAAAATGTGGTAGATAAATGTGTATATTCCTAAGAATGTACCTGATAAACAATATATTGGCATAACAGAGGGTGAATGGAAAAAACGCTTTGCCAATCATAAGCAATCTTTTAAAAGTAAAAAGTATTCAAAAGACACCATGCTGTAAAAATGTATATGGGAATTAAAAGGTAAAAATATTGATGATTTTATACTGAATTGGTCCATCCTTAAAACAGTATCTGCATATAACAATATTTCCAAAAAATGCATACTATGCCTACAAGGAAAATTTGAAATAATTACACATGCAAACCAAGAATGCTTATTAAACAAAAAATCGGTAATCATTTCTAAAGAGTTTTTTTTATAATAGTGTTAGCAAATTCCACAAATGTGTGAAAATTTACAGTAGTTAAGATACTTCCTGTAATTTAATTTTTGGTATAAATTGAACTTTTATTAATTTGATCATTCATTTCTGATAAGTCTTTATTGATGAAAGACAGCGTTAAATAAAAAAATTTTGTTAAGTGATTTTCTATTAATTTATAATTGCTCTGTTCTTTTGAAAACATTGAGCACTCTATTTTGTAGAATACATTTTAAAGTTGTTTATATATATATATATATATATATATATATATATATATATATATATATATATATATATATATATATATATATATATATATATATATATATATATATATATATATATATATATATATATATATATATATATATATATATATATATATATATAGAGAGAGAGAGAGAGAGAGAGAGAGAGAGAGAGAGAGAGAGAGAGAGTGAGTGAGTGAGAAAGAGAAAGAGAGAGAGAGTGAGAGAGGTATATACCTACATACAGGCATGTAAATACATTTGTAACATATTTATGTAAATATATTTGTACATATTTGCTTTAGGCTGATGTGGTATGTGTTGTATATGCAATAAATGATGAACTGTGCATTAAAAGAGTAAGGAATTTTAAATTAACATATTATATATTTTTAACTAAATTACATGTATTTAAAAAAAAAAAAATAAAACATTAAATAACAAATATAAAGCAATAAAAGTTCTTCAACAAATAAAAAGTGCAAGGTCGCCATATTTTGCATTGATTCATGTCAGGGTTCATCAAATATATTATGATACTTTAAAGTGGTCAATTTTCTATCTCATGATCTAATCAATTTGTTTGTGTTTTAACTTAAACTCTATTAAATATTTTGTTTTCTAAACTCTATCCAATTAACCTTAACAGCCATGTATACAGTATATAATGTACTTCAAAACATTCACAAATTTAAGACAAAAATTGTTTGTGTTTTACATTTTTAAGATGTAATTTAATACATTTTGTTTTGAGTTCTCTAACTTACATAACTCATACACAGTGATCATATTTTGATTGTTTAAGCATGCTGAAAGAGTTATTAAATTGTTTTATTATTTTTAATGCCTATGTATATAAATGATATGATTAGAATAATACTCTGATTTAATTTTTAAATTACTTAAATATTTTAAAAGTAGTCACAAAAACTAATAACAGTAATTATGGGCAACAAATAAGATCAAGTGAAGCCACAGATTTAAAAGAAAATCAATTTAGAGGCAATTGATACTCATGCAAAAAACATTAATAATTTATAAATAATCTAAATGATTATAATCTTTTTATCTTCTCTTATTATTATCTTCTCCTGTTAAAAATTGTTGTTCATTTGATCAAACTTTGAATGTAAATGTGTGTGTTTAAAAGTAATTTCTTTACATCGAATCATAACGCAAATAAATGTATAAGTAGCTGTAATAGGTGTAGTTGACAGAGGTTTGATACAAGACCTCCTCTGCTGTTTTTATTTATAATTGTTGTTATTATCTACTATGGTTGTTATTATCTACTATCATAATAAAAAATATTCTTAGAATTGATTCAGTCATTTTTGAAGAAATTTAATTTTAAAATGTTCCGAATTTTAACTGATCGTGGTAATATTTTTCATTAAAAAATAATTATATGAAAAGAGTTCTATTTTTGAGGGAACACCTGTTAGTTTTCTAGTATTTTTACTAAAAGTTAAAATTTTTACTAAAGCAATATTTTAAAGCTTATTTGAAGGAAATAATTCTTATTTAACTATTTCATTGTTTGATAACACTAAATTTTTTTTTAATAATATAGATTACTTCCTATTGGTTACCAATTGTTTTTGATGTTTGTGGAGACAGAAGAAAACCTGTTGTTTTAGTAGGCAACAAATCAGATCTTGCTGAGCTAGAAGGTTCACGGATGAATGATGTACTTGCCATTATGGATGAGTATCCTGAAGTTGAAACATGTATTGAGGTATTTATTTATTTTGTTTACTTAAAATTAGACACCCAAAATCAGTATTTAAATATTGTCTGAACCTTTTGTCCTCTTAAGGGCAAACTGAAGTTTAAAATAGTAGCATTCAGTTGCCTGACAATGTTGCCAGGGCTACCAGACAACTATTAGTTATATGCGGTAGTGGTGTACTGGTAGAGTGCTTAGTTTGTAAGTGAGAAGTTTTGAGTTTGATCCCCACCACGTCCCTGGTCGTACTGCCCTTAACTTGTTTCTCTATGCATTAACCTCATTTTAAATCTGCTTTAAGCAGCAGATGACTTAAGCAAGGCATAAGAAATGCTTTAGTTGCCCAAATGAGAAATGAACATAAGTCTAATTTTACACTGCTGACACCCAAGATCTAATATTGAAATAGTTCATTAAAATTTTTGTTTTAGTGCTCAGCTAGTGATCTAAAGAACATATCTGAGCTATTCTATTATGCTCAGAAAGCTGTTTTACATCCAACTGCTCCCATATATTCTCACGATGAGCAAAGGGTATGTTTTGCAATTTTTTAATCTTTATTTTGTTGCTGTTGCAGTTTAATATATAAACTTAACATTGAAAGAAAATCAAAAAATACTTTTATTTTCAGATTACAGAAAAGTGTGAGAAGGGTTTAATTAGAATTTTTAAGGTAAAATTTTCTAAATATGTTTTCTAAAGTTGTTTGTATGTTTAGACTAATATGTTTTCTAAAGTTGTTTGTAAATTTATAATATATTTTGTTGTATTTTTTTAATGCTTCCATGCAAAAGTTTAGATATAGTCCTCTGCAATCAATGTTTTGTATACGAAGGCATAATTAAAAGCAAAAACATTGGCAAAATTTAATAATTCAATTGTTTCAGATATTGCAAAAGCTTTCTTCTGTGAAGACTTGTAGTTGTATAAATATTTGTGATTCTGAAATTTAATTACTTTGTGGTATTTTAAAAACATGAAAAAAGCTAAGGAAATTTTAAATGAAGTAAAGAAGTAAGTTATAAAAGCTGTGTGAAAAAATATTACAAAAAAGCTTCTAAATTTTATGTCTCAAAGCCAGAAATAAGTCAATTTTCGCAGTACAAAACTATTGAAAACAAATCATGCACTAGAAATCCTAAAGCTGCAAAGCAGATTGTTGGTAAAATATTCCAAGAATGATCCTTGCAAAACTCCTAATACAATTAGTAGTTTTGCAAGGAGCGATAAAAAAACTGGTTATATCTGCAAAAAAGTTTTAAAACTATAATAAAATTTACAGTAAATCATATTAATTAGTTAATGAGTAATCAAGTCTTTTTCTCTAATGAATCAAAGTTTATGCTGTTTAGTAACAGTGGTATTAGTTATGTCAGATGTCCAGTATGAGACAGACTCAATCCAATCTTACCAAAGCATTGTGAAGGAAACAAATAATTAACTAATTACTATCCTATTGAAACTATGTTATTAAAATTTTTTTTATGATTTTTGAAATTATTTTCAGTTGTTTTTAAACTTTAGCTCATAAAACTTTTCAAAAAATAATTTAAATTATTTATAGTTATAATTTACTTTTAAACTTTTGCATTCTACTGTATATGTTGTAGTTATCTATCATTGTCATGTTGTTGTTATCTATCATTGTTGTTGTTATCTATTATTATTGTTAATATCTATCATTGTTGTTATCTATCATTACTATGATGTTGTTTTTATTTATGATTGTTGTTATTATCTACTATTGTTGTTATTATCTACTGTTGTTTTTGTTATCTATTGTTAATATCTATCATTGCTATGTTCTTATTGTTATCTATCATTGTTGCTGTTATCTATTATTGTTTTTGTTATCTATCATTATTGTTGTTATCTATCATACTTGTTGCTATCTACCATTGTTGTTATCTACCATAGTTGTTGTTATCTATCATCGCTATGTTGTTATTATCATTGTTGTTGTTATCTATTATTGTTGTTAGTATCTATGATTGTTGTTATCTATCATTACTATGTTGTTGTTTTATTTATAATTGTTGTTATTATCTACCATTGTTGTTGTTATCTATTGTTAATATCTATCATTGCTATGCTATTATTGTTATCTATCATTGTTGTTGTTATCTATTATTGTTTTTGTTATCTACCATTATTGTTGTTATCTATCATACTTGTTATCTATCATTGTTGTTATCTATCATTGTTATCTATCATAGTTGTTATCTATCGTTGCTATGTTGTTATTATCTATCATTGTTGTTGTTATCTATTATTGTTGTTAATATCTATCATTGTTGTTATCTATCATTACTATGTTGTTGTTTTTAATTATCATTGTTGTTATTATCTACTATTGTTGTTATTATCTACTATTGTTGTTGTTATCTATTGTTGCTATCTATCATTACTATGTTGTTGTTTTTATTTATGATTGTTGTTATTATCTACCATTGTTGTTGTTATCTATTGTTATTATCTATCATTACTATGTTGCTGTTGTTATTTATCATGGTTGTTGTTATCTATGATTGTTGTTACCTATCATTGTTTTTGTTATCTATTATTGTTGTTATTATATATCATTTCTATGTTATTATCTATCATTGTTATTATTATCTCTCATTGCTATGTTGTTCTCTATCATTGAGTATCATTGTCATAGTAAAAGTCTATCTACATATCTAGGTATTACCTGCTTAAATACTAATTAATACTAAATAATAAACTCTCAGTCAATTTACTGATGTCCTTGTAGATGACTATTTTAAATATTTTAATTAGAAATTGTCAATGGGATTTTTTTCTTCTACTCGCTTTTTAGTATTTTTATTTTTTTTTCTTCTGAAAATACAATCTGAATTTTAAAACTTGAAGCTGAATTTTGAAGCTAAAGCCTGCATTTTGAAGCTAAAGCCTGCATTTTGAAGTTGAAGCCTGCATTTTAAAGCCTAATGCTGATGTTCAGATTTTATACAAATCGTTTTTATTAATAAAGAGTTGACTTGTTTTTCTATCAAGATCAAAAGTTAGATTGGATCATACATTTGTTGAAGTATAAAATATATTATTTATTTTAGATATGTGATTTAGACAATGATGGTTTTCTTAATGATGTTGAATTGAACGAGTTTCAGGTAGGTTCAGATTTTCACATTAAGATAATATGAAATTTATAAAGCAATAGTAAATTAAGTTAATCAATAGTTCATACAGATAAACACATTTGTTGATAATCAGTGAAAAAAAAACAACAGTTGTAGTGTATTAGTACCTATAATAAATTTTTTACCTATAAAATAGTTTTTTTGTGTTAATTATATGTTATTTATTTGACGGACATTTTTACATTACAAAACTTTATTAAAAAAACTCTTTTTTAGAAACGTTGTTTTAAAAACTCTTTACCTCAACAAGGCTTACAAGAAGTTAAAAATATCATTAAAAAAAATATGAAGGAAGGAGTAACAGATATTGGTGTTACATTAGAAGGTTCCTATTTTTTTTTTTTACCTTTTTAGAATAGGGTTTTGCTAAATTATTGTTAAACCTTACAGGGTAAGATTTAAAGTTACATAAGATTTCAAGTAACATCTTTTTTTTGCTTTAATTATTATATATTGGCCATAATTATCATATATTAATCATAATTATCATATATTAGTCGTAATAATTAATACAGTCTAATAATTAATACAGTGAATTTCAAATTAAGATAAATTTACTAAATTAAAACCGTAACAGTTTCAACTGTAGGCAAATAAATAAAACAATGACAAAAGCAACTAAAAAAAAAAAGAAGAATATGATTGGATAATGGTAAAAATTAATGAAAAAATATAAAATCATTTAAATTTAAAACAATTGTAAATAGTTATTATGAAAACTTAATAAAATTTGATTTGTGAAAATAATGACTAATATTAAACCTATAATAATGATCGTAAAGATTACAGGAATTATTATATTCCTACCAAGTGATTCAATATAAATAAAAAATCTATATAGATAATTTATATTTTAAATATTTTATTAAAAAACATTAAGAAAAAAGTTAACTTTTGCTTGTTGGCAATTAAGATTTAACTGTTTTTAATAATAAATAAACAAAAGCAAAAATTTCAGTCTTAATAGCAATATAGTAATCACTCAAATTTAATTTTTGAATGAACTTGTGATCTTTAGTTTGCTATTTTATTTTACTTTAGGAAAACGAAAAAACGAAACAGAAACATTTTCAGAAAGTTTTTTTTCTGTATTCTTTTTGACTTTAATAATAGTAAAAATAACAATTACAATAAGTTAATAAAAGTTTTATTATCTAGTTGTTTTAATTATACTTAATGAATAAAAAAATATAATATATTTTTTAAAGTTCAACATGTTTTTTTTATAAAGGAAAAAAAAAAAATTTTTTAATCATTAAGTTTACTGTAATTATCTCTACTTTAATTATCTTTAATTTACAAATTACAACTCACATAAAAGATTATTAACCTTTTAAGTAAAAGTTAAGTGCTAGTTTTTTGATTATGAATTATGTACTCATAATCATCATAGATATTGGAGCAGTATACTGAACTTAATTGTATTTTACAGAAAAATAAAAAACGACTGTTTAAAAAAAATGTTAACTAAATGAAAACCATATTGGCATAATAAATAAACAAATGTAACCATTATATTTTAACTGGAAGAATTTATCAAACAATGAATCCAATGGATACATTCTTTTTTTAGGCGCTCTTGCTTTATGATTTTATTTTTTTCATTGGATAATGTTTAGTGTTTTTAAAACTAAAAAGCTTTAAAGTAATTCAAAATTATTAGTTTTAATTAAACTATTTTAATTTTGCAACTAATTTAATATTTATTAGATAATTTAAAAAAAGAAACTACAATATCAAAATATTAAAAAAATAAAATTTATATATATACAAACAGTGCCGTGGCTAGTGGGTCAAGGATTCTTCAAAAAAAACTTGCCATTAGGGCCCCCAAAATTTTTTAAAACTCTAAAAAAGCGCATAATAGATGCACAATAGTCTTAAAACATTGGTTACCCGTTCACATTGTTTAACATGAGACTAAAAACAATAAAATCAACGCTTTAATCTAAATAAATGTTTGCTGTAGTTTTTGTATTCGAAATGGTTTGCGACGTGTTTTAATGCTTTACAAACATTTATTATGCAATCATAACCTAATTTCTTTGCAACCTCGTTTTCAGTTGACAGCATTGATAAAAAAAGCCACGCGTTCATCAACAATTGTTGACCTATTAAAGATACAAAGAAGTATTGCAACATGTATTTATGGATAAAAAAGCAAGACTATTTATACTGGCCTGTGAAAAGTCTTGATTAACTTCTATTTGCTGAAGGTACTTTTTGCACTTGCAACTGTTACTGGTGAAGTAAGTATGATTTGTGACGTAATAGCTAAACTAGAATAAGTTTCTTGGAGCTCTACTTTGTAGACATAACTAAGGAAGTCATAAGCAGATTTAAAGAGAGTATTTTTTTCTTCTTGTACAGCTATGGCAAATTGTTTTAACTCCATTTCCAAATCTTTAGAATCACTGAGTTTCGTTTGCAAACTTTAGCAATATGCAAAAAAAAAGTTAAGCAAATTTTCAAATTAAAATTAAAATAATAGTAGGTTTTTTTAAATACTTATGTTTTTTATTCAAATAGTTATTATCTATATATAATATTATTATTACAGTAACTATTCGAATTCGAAAAATATTCAAAACTCTTATGTCTTGTATTTGAATAGTTATATCTATATATAATATTATAATATATATATATATAATATTATTATATATAGACGATATCTATTTAAATACAAGACATAAGTGTAATTACTATTATGTTAATTATAAAAATATTACACTATTTGTAAATATTTGTAAATAATTGTTTAAAATATTTAAACATTTTAATTACTAATTATTTAAAACAATAATAACAACTAAAGTTAAATTTATTAAAATATTTTTTATTTAAAAAACTTTGGTATATAAAATGGTCACACATGAGCAGTGAACGCCGAACGAAAATAAATGTTTATTAAAATGTAGTTACTAAAGGTTTAGAATACTTTAAACAATTATTTACAATTATTTTCAAATAGCATAGTATTTGCAACAAAAGCGTTTATTAAAATCTTAAATAAAATAGTTTTCCTTAGCATAACTAAAATAACATATGGTTACATCCGCTGGTAAAATCATGTATACAAAGAAATGTCTTTATATCAATGAAGAATATTATAAAATGAACATAAATGATTAAAATGATGATTAAAAGTCATTGTCATGGCACTGGTTTTAACTACGAGGGGAGGAGGGGAGGGAATTATCAAAAACATCACCGTTCATAACTATGTTGCCGAAAAAAATGTGGTATCCCAAATAAACTCTGGGTTTGTCAATGAATGGGCAATTTGTAATTTTAAATTTTCTATAAATCATTCATTCATTTATTGCAATCTGTGGCAAAAACTTATGAGAAAATAAATAAGAATTAAAAATAAACAAAAAACAAAGTAACGAAGTACAGTTTTAAAAAGAAAATAAACAAAAGATTAAAATAAAAATAAAAAAAAGATTAAAAAATAAACAAAAAACAAAGTGACCAAGTACAGTTTTAAAAAAAAAAGTTTTTTGTTAAGTACAGCTATTATTATATATTATTTTATTGTTATTAAAATAATATATTTAAAATTTTTATTAAAATAACAATACAGTAAAAACTCCTGAAATGAGTTCTTTCTGGTCAGCCATGACTAGCAAGAATTCATTTTGGGAGGTCAGACTAGCAATTTTAAATCATTTCCGGCAGTTGTTGACCGTTGACTGACTGTTATTTTCTTGTAATATATTTATATATAAAGTACATTTATATTTTTACTTTTTTTTTAATATTAGGTTTTTTGTTTCTTCACAACTTGTTCATACAAAAAGGGAGACAAGAAACAACATGGACTGCTTTGAGAAGATTTGGATATGATATGGATCTTGAACTCAGAGATGATTATTTAAATCCTAGGTAAATCCTTGCAAATCTTTAAATTTAAATTTTCATGACACTTAGTATAACACTAGCAGTAAGTACTTGCAAAAACTCTTTGTCTGATGTAAAAAGTATATATAAATATATGAAGTGTACATATTATAGTAATTCAATAAGAAGTGACCTAATTGGAAAAATAAATGTGTTATTTTGACACTATTTAACTTATGTTACATAAGTTAAGATTTGATTTTAGTTGAAATCATATTACATGTAATTTCAGTTTCTAAAACTCTTCATTTTCTAGAATTCTTTTCTAATACTACGCTTTAGTGGAAATCACATTACATGTGATTTCCACTGGACATCTTTTCCAGTGGAAATCACATGTAATGTGATTTCCAAAATTAACTCATATCTCTGCAACGAAAAAAATTGATAGTTTATAGAAAATCAGTTTAATGCTTGCGGTAGATGTAAAAGTAGCTAGACCCAAATTAGGTCATTAGAACTAGGTCATAGAGACGCAAATTAGGTCATTAGAAAGTTCAGTAAAACCATGTGTGGCTAATGCTCATTATATATAGTTAAGGGCTATAGGGCAACTGTTGCAACAAAAAAAAAGAAAGTGAAAAGTTAAATTAAAACTATTTACTTTGTTTATATTACTTTTTAAGTTAGAGATTTCTTTTCCTTTTCCATGATAAAATATATTGAATTATGTCTTTTATTGATATAATCAAGAAAATGGCATGCATCTTTTTCTGATGGAAATTTTGGCAAAAAATTTCCTTATATACTTCCATTTTTTATATGGAAATGTATTCAGGCCTTCATTTGTATTTCATCTCTTTTTCACACAAAGTTTAATTTAATGCTTAATTGATAGAACCTTTAAAATTAATAATAAACTTGGTTTTTACTTTGTTATATAAACATGGTTAATACTAAACATGGTTTTTACTTTGTTAATATAAACATAGTTAATACTAAACTTGGTTTTTACTATAAGATTAATAATCATTTTAACATTCTCAAAAGCAACATGTATCCAACTTGGCTTATAAATAAAATTTAAAATTTTTATCTTACCAAAAAAACTTTCTACTAATCAATGTGAATCCAAAAACCAAGAGGTCACAAAAAACTACTTTCCCCTTTTGATCTCGGTAATATGTCTGTTCAAACCAAAAAGAGTTTAAACTCTATCATTAAAAGATATTGTTAACCTATAATCTTTAATTTAATATTTACCTCTTTCAATATTTCTAATGTGTTTTCATCAAAGGATTCTCTTCCTGTAGAGTTCAAATCACACCTATATTGGGTGCAACCTTAGCAGATGCTAATTTTGCAATGGATTTGATAGATGGTTTATAATAAAATTTTTAAATAAAAACAAGTTAATAAAACCTACTTCTAGTTATTATGGAGTAAAAAAGTGGTGAGGTGCAAAGTTAGCATCTGCTAAGGTTGCACTTCACCACTTTCTTACTCCATATTCTATTCTTTATCTCTATGAATCTCTAATTCATTCTTGTATGGAATACTGTTGCCATATTTGGAGTGGATGTTTAAATGATGCCCTTTCTCTTTTAGATAAGGTGCAAAAATGGTTGGTAAACATAGTTGGTCTAAAAAAATGTGTAAACATAGTTGGTCCTGCTCTTACAGCCAACCTTCAACCATTGTCACATCGTTGTAATGTTGCTTCTCTTTCTCTTTTCTATAAATACTATAACAGGGGCTACTCTAAAGATCTAGTGTCTATTGTGCTCTAAAGATACTCTAAAGATCTAGTGTCTATTCTACTCTACTACTCTACTCTACTCTATTCTACTCTACTACTCTACTCTACTACTCTACTCTACTATTCTACTCTTCTACTCTACTCTAAAGATCTAGTGCGCTCTAAAGATACTCTAAAGATCTAGTGTCTATTGTGCTCTAAAAATACTCTAAAGATCTAGTGTCTATTGTGCCATCTACTAAAATTTATTAAATTAAGTCTCATCATTTTACTGTGACTATTCCTAAGTGCTTCAAAAATTATTATTATTCATCTAGTTTTTTCCTCAAACATCAGTTCTTTGGAATTCGCTATAATTTGCAATCTTTTAAGTCAATTATATTCTTTGAAATTCATATAAATTGCAATCTTTTAAGTCGTCTGTTAATCCTAATCTTGCTTCATAAACTTCATCTTTTTTCTTCCAGTAACTTCCAACTCTAATAGTGGTTGCTTGCAGCCTTGTTGTAAATAAAGATATATAAAAAAAAAGTTGTTCACCTTTTGTTAAATAATTTAATATTTCTTTATTTTTGCTATTGCCTATTTTGTTGTAATTAATAAAAAATTGTATTTTATGCTTTTTTACCATAGAATATTTGTAATTATTATAAATATTTAGAAGTATATTAAATATTTAACATTAAATAAATTTTTTAAACTTAACTAGAGTATAAAATAGAAAAAATATGTATTGTTGTTTTATTTGTTATAAAATATTGTTGTTATTAATAAGTGGAAAAAATTAGTCTTATTTCTTAATTGTTCTATCTATCTATCTATCTATCTATATATATATATATATATATATATATATATATATATATATATATATATATATATATATATATATATATATATATATATATATAGATATATAGATATATATATAGATATATATATATATATTTATATATATATTATATATACATATATACATATATACATATATACATATATACATATATACATATATACATACATATATATATATATATATATATATATATATATATATATATATATATATATATATATATATATATATATATATATATATATGTATATATGTATATATGTATATATATGTATATATATATAAATATATATATATTTGTATATATGTATATATATATATAATTATATATATATATATATATATATATATATATATATATATATATATATACATATACACATATATATATATACATATGTATATACACATATATATACACATATAAATATATATATACATGTTTATACACACACACACACACACACACACACACACACACATATATATATATATAAAAGTATATATATATATATATATATATATATATATATATATATATATATATATATATAAAAATATATATATATAAAATATATATATATATAAAAACACAGACACATATATATGTGTGTGTATAATATGTAGTATTTAATAAAAATTAAATTTTATGAATATTTAGTTTGGAAATTGATCCAGGTTGTTCTCTCGAATTATCATCAGCTGGTCTTGATTTTGTAATGGAACTTTTTTTTAAGTATGATAAGGTAGGTTTTTATTTTTTAGTAACTTGATTTTTTTAACTTTAGTTTATAAGTTCTCTTCCATTTTCAACCTGTTTTCAGGTTTTCAAATCTTTGGGTTAATATTCTACATCTTTGTAATAGCGCTTTATGAATTTTAGGATGAAGATGATGCATTATCTCCTGAAGAACTAGAGGTAGGTTTTATCAACTTGTTTTCATTTAAAATTTTTATTATAATTACCACAAACAAACAAAAACAAAAAAAAAGGATAAAAAGTTCTTTTAAAACACTGATCTAGATACTTTTTAAAAGCTGATTTTTGTATTTTTGATTAAAAGTTTTTTTAAAAGTTTTTATGCACTAAAATTTAAAATAAGGTTTGTGTAGAATGAATATTATTTTTGAAATAGCATATATAAGATTGAGCAACTTGTTATTGCTCATTAGTAAGTGTTTGACACAGAATTCATGGCAGCCATTACCCCTTAGTTAATAGCAAGAAAGAGTTGCTGCACTAAGAAAATGTGAACATGCAAGTAACTCATGTAAACTTCAAATAATGTTAAAAAGTATATCAAGTTTTAAAGTTTATCTTTTTACTTGAAAATTGCGGCAATATCTCGTTAATTTTGACTTTTAGCAATAATTTGTCCTTTTATAAAGTTATATTGTCTTTTGTTTATTAAATATTGTTAAAAATTATCAGATCAGTATGTCTTAGTGATCGAAGTGGTTAGCTTGCTACTCTTCCAAAGTGTATCGTGAGGGTTCATTTCCTATTTTTAAAAATATTTTTTATTGTATAAAAAATATTTTTAAAAATAGGAAATGAACCCTCGATTTCAATGTTTTTATTGTATTTTGAAAATCATTTCTTATTTTTAAAATACAATAAAAACATTGAAAGTTTTATAGATATTATATACATAACAGATATTTAAAGATATTATATATTGCAATTTTTAAGTTTTTAAAAAAGTCAAAAATTTCTGAAAACATCTAATCACTGAGATATTTCTTGCGCATATGTCGCCATAGAGATACTTAAGTTAGTAGTATGCTCAGGTAGTTAGTGAAGTAACACATATTAAAAACTTTCTTATAGGAAATAAAGTTCGAAATTAGTTAATGAGTAAGGTCCTAATGAGCTGCAGATGATCTGAAAAAAGTTTAATAAAAGCTTAATAGAAACTTAATAAAGAAAAAAATTAATAAGCCTGTCCTTGCTTGTTTTTTTTAATTTATAGAAATTTACAATTTTCCAATAAAAAGTTGAACAATAAATTTGAACATTAAAAAATTTGAACAATAAATAAATTTAACAATAAAAAGTATTGAACATTAATCAATAACTCAAAACAAAGGTTTTGAATTTTTTATTTATTTTATACCACTTACTAATAGTTATTGAAATAAAGCATTTGTATAAGGAATATGTGTAGAAATGGTTGGTGTGAAATAGACCCATATTTTTTTAATTTTTTTTTGGCTCTGAACAGCTAGTTTAAATAATTTCAATTTATTTGAGACATAACATGACTTTTTTAAAAATTTATATTTTTGATTTAAGGACCTTTCTAAATATACATATATTTAGAAAGGTCCTTAAATCAATATATATATATATATATATATATATATATATATATATATATATATATATATATATATATATATATATATATATAATTATGTGTATATATATATATATAAAAATATATATAAATATGTGTATATATATATATATAAATATATATATATATATAAATATATATATATATATATATATATATATATATATATATATATATATATATATATATATATATATATAGACCAGTTCAAAAGTATTTTTTTTTAATAGTCACGTGGCTAGATGTTTAAATGTTGTTAAAGAAAAAAGTAAATCCTTAAAATTTCAAAGCGTTATTCTAATATTTAGTAACAGCTCAATTAACTTTACTTTTCAAAAGAGTCCTAATATTATATTATATTTTTTTTATAATTTCGATACTTTTAAGACCAAACATGATATACTTTTGAAATACTTTTTTTTTTTTAATAATGGGACCTGTTAATAAGTAAAGTTAATCGAGCTGTCCCTAAAACACATTATTTATGTTTGCAATTGTAACTGCGATTTTGCACATAATTGAAATTGCAATTTTGAATAAATTTTCCTGACCACAAACCACATCAAACGAAAAGCTATTCTAGTTAAAGTTCAAAAGGTTTTTTTTTATATATACAATTTCAATATGGTCAAATGTGGAGGAATACATTTGAACTATATTAACCTATAACATATTGTGGTTTGTGTATTTTAAGTTTTTTAAGTTAATCAAATCAGGGACAACTTTTTTCAGGCTTGTTGGGTACTATGGGTTTTATATCAGTTATTCTAAATTTTTGAAATAATGCAGTATACAAATTGGTTTTTACATGCATTTTGAATATATGAAGATACCTTCATAAATACATTTAAAATGATCTTCATATCTTTCATATTCATATATATACTTTTCATACTCATATATAAAATACATTTAAAATTGACTAATAAACTGATAAAGTCTTGAAGTCCATAATTGATATCTGATCAAAATTGATTTTGAAATTTAAAATCGATTTTGATTTTGGAGACTCTTTGATGTTATGTTTAAGTTTATATATCTTATTAGTTGGATCATTGGAAAGTTTCACTAACTATTTGTATTCAACATTTTTTTTTTGTTTAAAGATAATGCTTAGATATATATTTTCAAAGTTCTTAAACTTTACTTCATATTCACTTTTTTTTTTAAATATAAATATGATAATTTAAAATAAAAATATTCTTTTTTTTTTTTAAAATAGGACATGCTTAGTCTTTGTGATGAAAAACCTTGGAAAGATATTGATTTAACAGCTACTTGTCAGAATGATAAAGGCTGGATGACTGCTGAAGGATTTGTAGCACAATGGATGTAAGTGGAGGAACCATACCATCATTTTTTGCGGGTATTTACAACTTGAGTTAAGCCAGCATTACTATTTTTTCATATTTTTAATCTAGGGATGCTTATTTTAATTATTGTTTTTCAGTTTATGGACATATATAGACTATTCTCGCACTCTTAAACTGTTTGGGTATTATGGCTATATACAAGGAGATATGGAAAATCAGCTTACAGGATTACGAAGTAAGAAATTTAAATAATACGTTATATTAGAATGTTATGAGATGTGACGATATAATATAATGATGTTTGAATATTTTATTTACTTTTTTGTTACCGTTGTGGACCAGAGAACCCATTAGGTTTTGTGGTGTTTTATCTGATATTTTTTTTTACTGATAAAGAATAATCATTTAAGTAACATGATTTAATCATAGTACAAATTAATTTCATTTGTTAAGAGTAAAAAAGTAAAAAATTCTCTTTTTTGTCAACTTTTAGCAAATGAATATTAATGTAGACATATGAATGTTTATTTAAAATATATCTTTAATAGTAAAATTAATTTATTTAAGTCATTTTTATGCCTCCGGAAGTTACGGTTTTTCTCATTGTTGGGTATCATTGTAAAATGTTATTCTAACCATGAGTTTATTTGCATAATCGGAATTATATCAGCGTGAAAATGGAGCTGACATGTTCAAATTGTTGTCGGTCAGATTTTATACTTTATAAAATATATATATTTTAAGAAAAAAACGAAAGAACTTTTGCAATTTTCATGTAACGTAAGTTAACTAAAACATGATAAAGTTTTGTTTTTTCTTAAATTTAGTTAAAAAAATTTAAGTTTTTCAATAATATATGCAAAAGAATATTAAATGTTATGTTTTTGCATTTAAAGTTTTGAATAACGATGCTTAGTTAAAACACATTTTTATTTTAAATTTATGTAACGTAAGTTAAAACTACATGATTTACTAAAGTTCTGGCACTTTTTCGTTAACAAAATGAGTTACATCATTAAGTAATTATTATTTCGTCGACAAATTATAATTTCTTTCTAACTGAAACTTTTTATATTAAAAAAAAAAAATTATTGTTTTGAATGTTGATTAAAATTATATATATTATTGCTTTTTTATTTGTTTATGTATTTTTATTTTAATTGACATAAATAAACATAAATAAATAAAAATAAGAATTATATAAATATTTTTATTTAGACATTAAAAAAAAGATTTATTTGCCTGATATAAAAAAATCAGTTGATATCTCTTTTGTTTTTGCTTTAGTAAAACAATCATCTGTAAATGTAGTTTAGGGGGGTCATCCATAAAGCACGTCACCCTATGTTTGTCAATTCTTAATTATTTTAAAATTGTTATTTTGATGGTTAAATCAAATAACAATTTTAAAATTTTTGATCATTGTGTAACTTTATATATTGATAGGATGGTGACCAATTGCACACATCTCTTCTACTGTAAAAATATTTAAATTTGGATTATAGAAATAATAACTATAATAAATAATTGCCCAGCAAAAACTTAGAAAGGAGGTTAAGAAAAAATTGCAGAGCTTGATCACTTAGTGATTAGCAGTTAGGTTGTCATTGCAGAATGGCAATCCTAGTTCAGAGGGCAGTATATATTTACTACTGCAGATGATTAAATGATGTCACAATAACTTGAAATAAAATAAATATTTTTGACCCATTACAAGTTTGTAATAATTTATTGTTATTTAGTTACTAGGCCCAAGGATATTGATATTCAAAAGCGGAAAACTACACGAACCGTTTTCCTTGTTTATGTTGTTGGTGCAAAGAATTGCGGAAAAACAGCTTTCCTTCAAAGTTTTTTAAATAACACAAAAGCAAATTCAAAAGAAATTGAATTTTCAAAGTTTGCATGTAACTCCGTGCAAATTAACAAGCAAGAAGTGCACATGATTGTAAGTACACAAAAATCCTAAGATATTTAAAAGTTTCTTTATTTTTGATTATAAAAGTTTGTATCAGTTTCAAAAATGCTATATTAAATGATAATTTTTTGCAGTTAGAAGAAGTGGATCTGGAAAATGCTGCAGAAAAAATTTTGTCTGGCAAGCAAGATAGTGTTTGTTTTCTGTTTGATGTTTCAGAGTCTCAATCATTTTCAACAATTGCTAAACTTCATAAGGTAAAACTTGATAATCATTAATAAATAATATTTTAACTAAACAACTTTTAAAATATTCAAAAAAGTATTATAATATTCAATTGTTTAAAAAATGTTTTGATCATAGATATCAAAATAATAATTGTGCATTGTTGACCAATCACACAAAAAAACACAAAATTGTAAGTATTAGAGAACTGGGATAATATTAAATTTGTGCAAATACTAAAATAGAAGCAATAAACAGTAATATTGATTGTATGTGTGGCTATATATACATACATACAAATGTATGCATGTATATATATAGCCACAACAAATAGTAACCAAAACAATTAAAATAAAAACAAAAAAAGGAATGTTTTTTCATTTTTCACAATAAAGTAATTAAAAATAAAAAGCAAAAAAAAAATTTTTATTTGAATTCTAAATAAAAAAAATTACAATTAAAATTGAAAAATAAACGTTTTTTTTTATAAATTCTTAACTAAACAATTAAAAAATTAAAATTAATTAATAAAATTAAATAAAATTATAAAATTAATAAAAAAACAATTAAAATGAAATGATAAAACGAAAATTCCTTTTAAATTCCACTGTTCATTTGAATTGTAAACAAAACAATCAAGATAAAAACAAAAAAACCAACGTTTTATTAAAAATAAAATGATTAAAATAAAATCAGCAAAACTTGAGTTTGTTTTTAAAATTTTTAAGCAAATGTTGAGATTTATAAGTCAGCAATCTTTGTGTTTGTTTTTCTGTAAATTTTACGCTCAATGTTCCCATGTTTTTTGATTTGTCAAACTATGCTTCAAAATTTTGTGCTGACCTGATGTGGACCTAAAAGGGCTTTGGGTCAGTCAGCTAATAAGTTTCTTATTCACTTGTAATATCTCAACAATTTATTTATCTACTTTTCTGTGAACACACAGACATTCTATCATGTTTACTGTAGTTTGCTGTAAAGATTATTGTATTGTCAAATTTTGTATAATGATATTTCAGTAGTTAACACATTTGTCAATTTCAAGGATAAAAGTTCCATTTTATCCTTGAAATTGACAAGTATATTACTTCATTGCACCAATCTGCTTTTAAAGTAAGAGCTGTTGTTACAGACAATCTTTTTACCAAAGTTAATGCATTTTCAGAATTTTATAAAACATATACTTGATATGGAAAACTATTTATTTTTCATCCAGTTTGTAATGACACAATGACTTGTTATTTGATATAATCTATTTAAAAAATGTAAGTTGAATGCAAAAAAGTATATATTTTTTATTCTTTTCCATTTAATTGGTTCAGAAACAAGGTTGAAGATTTAGCTGGTTACATTAGACAGGATTTATTTTTGTATTTTTATAAAAAATATCAAATATAAACTAAAAATATTAAATGAAAACTTGAAAAAGCTAGTAAAATTAATTCTAAAAACAACAAAGATGTAAACTTTGAATTGGCAATACCAGGGTCAAATCATCAGGGTTGGAGCCAAATATGTACTTGTATTTGGTGATGATATTGTCAAATTTGTTTTTGTATTGTATTTGATTAAAATATATTTTTAGTTCTATAAACTAGGTTAATGTTTTTTTGAGGAAAACCCAGAGATTTGGTTGTTTTTTTTATTGTTGTTTTTTTAAATCACTTAAGAATGCTGCAACCTAACCACTTCGGCCACTAAGGCGTGTTGTTTGATTATGTCAAATAATCTTTTTTAATTTTTAATGTTAAAATGGTTAAAAATTTTTTTTAAGTGATATTTGTTAAAAGACTTGTTTTCATTCTTCTATTAAGTATACTATTTTATCAGTAATGTCATAAAAAATGTTTGTATTTCTTTTTTTACCTAAAATACAAATATTTGTATTTGCATTTTTACTTGGAAAATACCGATTACATATATTTCCATTTGTATTTGTACTGGAGAATCAAGAATTAATGTATTGGTATTTAATCAAATGTATTTGACCTCAGGGCAATACTTGATGTGTTTGACCCCAGGGTAATATTTTATGTATTTGACCCCAGGGCTTGATGAAACAACTAGGGTGCAAAATTAAGTTATTTTCCTAAAAGAAATAACAGATCACAATTTTTGTTATTGTTTTTTAAGTTATAAAATATTTATCACAGTTCATTCAAATCAGAAATTTAATCAGCTTGGCAATGCTGCTTTAAAAGAAGATTGCAAACCCACATTTTATAAAGAAATTGCAGATTGCACTGAAATTTTGGTCTATGTTAATATTTTACTTTATTCAAACAAATTTTTCATGCCCTAATCACAAAATTATGTGCAACCGCATCTCTTAATAATAATTTGCTTGAAAATAACTATATATTTGTTCTCACTTCCAGGTTATAGCATAGCTCCATCTTTTGGACTATGCTTATGGTGGGTTTCTATGCCTAAGCCAATCTCTGTCTGATTTATTTATAATCTTTTTAGTATTCTAGATATCATTTCTCTGGTTCTAACCAAACATTGCAGTTTAATAAACATTGCAAACTTTTATGATTTATTTTAACAGAGGTGATTTTTTACTAGACATGTGACAATCACAATGAGATATCAAATATTGACACGTGACAATCACAATGAGTAGGGAATCTAATATTGATCTTGTATTATTATAAATGTTTTTAATAATAATTATAATAATTATTTACCAAAAGAAACTACATTTTTATTAAAGGGTTTAAAATAGCAACTATCTATAAAATATGTAAGGTTATTCTTAGCTGCATGTTGATATATAGCTGGGTGAAACTCTATTCCAGTACTCTGTATGCTGTTGGAATAAACTGAAGGTAACCAGGTAACCAGTTAATGAAAAATTTTGTGTTGCATATTGTAAGTACACCAAGATAATTCAAATATTATTCAAACAATTTAATAAAACATGAATAAAACATATCACAAACATAATCATATCCAAAAACTAAAGCTTCTAAACATTCGTCATGAAAAAACTGACCTAATAATTTTTACAGATGATTCAACAAATCGGGTTGTGTAATTACAGTAGACCATGATTCTGTTTTAGTACTTTTACTACTGTATATTGTTGCAGTACTCATGTCCTGATAGTACCACAATTAACTAGTTTCTCAGCGCAGCGGCATTGTTTGTTAAAGCTTGTGTTTTGGATTAAAAGGATCGAGAGAAGGTTATAACAACTTAGTTTGTAGGTTATAAAAACTTAGTTTGTAGGTTATAACTTAATTTGTAGGTTATAATATCTTAATTAAAAATAAGTTAAAAAAAAAGTTTGTTCTTGAAGTAAGACGAGGAATATCAACAGACTTTTTATATTGCACTAATAAGAGTGTTGATAACTATCAGTCTCATCAACACAATTTTGAAAAAATTTTAATTTTGTTGCTATGAGAAAAGTTTTATTATTTTCTGTAGAGTGTTGGTGCTAAAGGTTGTATATTTGTTGGTACAAAATCTGATCTTTCTAAAGCTAAACAGGTAATTATTTAGCTCCTCATTAAAATATTTGATTTTATTAAATTTGTTTCCAAATTCTTTTAAAGATTATAAATTATAAATTATCAAAAGTTTTATTTTCTCATTTTGATTTTATTTAATTTTGTTTTGATCTTCATTTTTATAATATAACCATTTATAATATACAATTAATTATAATATACAATTTATAATATAATTACTTAAAATATTATAATATACAATTAAAATATTTATAATATACAATTAATTATAATATACAATTTATAATATAACCATATTACTTAAAATATTTGAAATGAAATTTTTTACTTTCTTCTTTTATTGTGTTTTTTTTGTTCTTTTTTCTTGTTGTTTTTTTCAGTATAGTGCAAGTATCTCTTAGTAGGTAATTATGTTCATACATCATCATCATCATCATCATCATCATCATCATCATCATCATCATCATCATCATCATCATCATCATCATCATCATCATCATCGTCATCATCATCATCAATATTCTAATTTGTTTTTTGATGTTTTAATGTGTGTGTTTTTTTAATTTTCTTAGTTTTTTTATTTTTAAAAATTATTTTTTAGAATTTCGAAGTAGCTCCCAGTGAATATGCTGCTAATAATTCATCATATGAGCTTCAGGTTTTTGTTTAGGCAGTTTTCTATAGAAAAAAGTATTGTAATGAATAATGAGATCACCCATAACTAACTCTTACGAATACAAAACAAATATTAAAAAAATTGTTTTGATCTTATATTTTTTAGTTCTTCAGTTCAAATGATTCATCCAAAAATCATAAAACGTTATTTTCTAAAGTTGCTACTATATCTGCACAATTGTAAGCATTGTTTTCTTTTTTATTCATCAAAGTTTAAATTAAGGTTTGTATGCAAAGTTTGTGCAACAATAAATGCATCTAATGCAACCATAATGATTTTTCTAGTTCCTTTTGATATATGATTACAGAAAATAGAAAAAAAGGTTTGGTTTGTATACATATAGTGGAGGGCAAAGTTTTAAAAAAATATTTTAAAAATATTATAACATATTTTAACACCTTTTTGTATTCACTTTTAGAATATGGTTAGTTTTTTTTACACAATTGACACAAATGACAGCAATTGTTAATCCTACTGTTTGAAATTAGGTTATATAGATTTAGGCTGGTACAGGGGAGAGTTTTTTTTTGTGTGTGCAATTCGGACAAGTTTTTTTGATTTGTTATTAATGTATTCTAATTTTAAATTCATAATTTTTATATATTCACAAATATTTAACTAAATTTTACAAGATATATTTAAAATATATTTTTTGATATCAATAATATAAATAGTTAAAAATTATTTAAAGACAAGAAAAACTTCAGAAAATTGAAAGAATATGAATGTGATTTTTTTAAAAGAAAACATTTCAAGAAAAATAGAAAATATTTAAAATCAACAAAATGTAAAAGTATATAAAATATATAAAAATATATAAAAAAAAAAAAATAATACAAAATGGCAAAAAATGTAAAAAAAATAAATAAATAAAAGTAATAAAACTAGTAATTTATAAAAGTAGTAACTTTGTATTGAAAAGTGTTGCGTAATAAAATGTTGCATAATAAAATGTTGGGTAATTATAAAATTTTGCAAAATATAGTTAAAATCAAAATAAAGAGAGACAAAAATGAATTTATCATTAGAAAGTCAAAAAATAAAACTTAATTATTAGATATATGCAAAATATGCAAAGATAATATTTTTAGCTTTTCACACACACAAAAAAAAAAATCGGATGCAAATCGCTTTTTTATTCAATGAAGTATGTGATGCAAATCAACCTTTTCCAATCCTTTTAGAATTGGAAAAGATTGCTATTGCATCACAAACTTCTACTACCTAGCAACTGTTGTACTTCTGAGTTCAATAGTTGCTTCTCAACATTTCTGGAGTTTTTTTTTTTAGTCTTTTTTAGAAATATATTTTAAAATAAACAAAAAAATGAGTATAGAAGAAATTTTGTTATACCTGAGATAAATTTATAGCATTGGTTTAAAATCTTATTCATGATTTGACTCTTTTATTTATGCTATTTTGTGGCTTATGACAAAAATCACAAATTATGATTAGCTAAAAGTGGTATGAGACCTAATGGTGCAGCTTAGATGAATTGTAATCATTATTGTTTATGAGTTATAAATAAAGGAAAAATTTGTTAAAATACAGATGAATGTTAAAATACAAGTTCTGACCATTTTTCTCATCTTGAATAAAAAAGCAAACCATAATCTAAAAACAGATATAAAGGTGATTACTATTTTCAGACTACTGGAACCAACCATAGGAGTATTAATTGAAATTTTTTAATTTTATTTTAGATTTTTTATTTTTTTATTTTCATCTTTTTTACAAGTAGATAGCAATTTATTTTCTTGCATTCTTCTGTAATCGTTTTAAAACAATGTACAATGCAAATGGAAAACCTTTTTTAAAAGCTTTATTTAAAAATTGTTTATAGACTAGTTTAAATAAAAAGTTAATTTCTTAAGATATTCTTAAGATAAAATTATTTTACATTTTTAAGTAAAATACCATTTTAGGTAAAACGCTTGTAATTTAAGAAAAATAGTTTTAATTTCAATTTTAATGTTTTTCTAGTTTATTTCATTTTGATTTTCTTTTTCCTTAAGATTCCTTTTCCTTGTGCTGAAAAGAAATTTCCAAAATTTCTTTTCAGTACAAGATAGATCAAAAAAATTAAGAAATATGACAAATTTTTTCTACTTATTAATAAAATTGTACTTTTAAAAAATAAAACAATACATGTTTCAAATAATTTCTTGTCACCTTTAATTGGGTTTAAAAAATGTATTTAGTTTCTATACAAATAATCTGCAGTAATAAAATATAAATATATATATATATATATATATATATATATATATATATATATATATATATATATATATATATATATATATATATATATATATATATATATATATATGTATATGTATATATGTATGTATATATATTTTTATGTATATATATATGTATGTATATATATATGTATGTATATATATATGTATGTATATATATATATATATATGTATATATATATATATATATATATATATATATATATATATATATATATATATATGTATATACACATATATACATACATTATTAATCACATAATTTTATTAGAGTATACTAATTTACTCTTAGATTACCTTTGCTTTTATATAAGGTGTTTATTTTAGGGGTGGCCCTTCAAACACTGAAAAATCTTTAAAAAAAATAATCTTTACACTTGGCATTTCATTTTTGATGATGGCAGGTGTTGGTTTTATAGCATTTAGACACATTAGAAAAGGTTATTTTTTGAAACAATTTGCATTTTTTTTTAGTAAAATTAAAATTTTATTTTTATTAATATACATTTATAATATTCATTTATTTTTAATAAATATAATATACATTTATATTTATATAATATATGTTATATTTATCTTGGTTGCTCAATTCTATTATCTTATTATATTTTAATTATTTGTTTTATGCTTTGGTATTTCTATTTTATTCTATTTATAATAAATTAAATATGGTTTATAATATTTTTTTAATAGGACACAACCTAAGCAATGGATAAATACAGTTAGTCAGTTTCAGTTATTTAAAAAAAATCTGCTTAGCAGAGTTGGAAACCCTGCAATTAATGGATTGCTTTTCAACTTGGATATCATTTCAGTTTTAGAATTAAATATACTCTAAACTCATTTTATACCAACCAAATGTGTTTGATTCAAAGCAGTCGTTTGAAGGATATTCATAAAGATATTCGAAGAACTTTTTTTGATAGTTTTATTTTTAAAGTTTTCATAAGTTTTTTCTTTGAATTGCTAAAAAGTATGAAAAGTAATTTTGTAAATATTCTTCTTATCATTTTCAACTTTATATACATGTATATTTTTGTTGTTGCTTGGAAAAAAGTTTAAGTTCTTTCTTCATTGTTTATTGATGTACTTGATTGTTATAGTTGTTAAAATTGAACTCATTTTTAATCAAAATATAGTTTTACCAGGTTATAAATTTCTTTATATTTTTATATCAAGTCTTCTCAGGTGACACGTGTGGTCACACGCCTTTTATGACCACGCATACAATTTTTTTGTTTGACAACTTGGCTATGGTTTTTTGCATATATTGATAATTTGCATATTTTTAAAAAATGTGCTGATAAAAACAAATTTAAAGAGAAAATTAAAAATAAACAAATCATAAACTGAAAAGAGAAATGAACTTGACAAATGATAAAATAAATAAAGCAAACCAGAGAAATAAAAGCGTAAAACTAATATATTTTTTAATTTAAAAGCGTCTCAATAACAGTTGAAACTTAATTTGATTTAAAAGTGTTTTAATTAATAGTTTAAAGCTAATAATTTTTCCTTTATCACTATGTTAAAGTAGCAATTAGGTTAATTAATTGTTTCATTTATGAGGCACGACTTATAAAGGCATTGGATGAGGTTTCAAATTCTACTAATGGATAATTTTTTTTTAATGTTCTATTTGCTTTGAAGACATTAGAAAATATTAAAGTTTCAAATTTTTAAAAAATTAAGTTTCTAAGTACTTAATTTTTATTTTTTATTCATTTTATCATTTGGTAAAATTTTAGTTTTTTTAGTTTAGTTTTGTATTTTTTTTTTTTTTAGTTTTTATTTCTTTTTCCAGTTTAATTTTATGTTATTTTAAGTCATTTTAGTTTAAGTTTACATTTGTTTATTCAGGGCATTTTTTAAGTGCGCTAACTTAAAACTTGCATTTTAGTTGTGGCCAAGTTGTCTAAAATAAAATATTATATGTGTGGTCATATAAGGCGTGTGATTGCAAGCGTCTCCTGAGAAGACTTGTATTATATATAATTTTTATAATTGTTATAAAAATTATTAGGTAAAAAATAATTATTTTAATTTTAATTTTTACACACACACATATGTACATAGAGAGACATGCATGCAAATGCATGCATTCTATATTTATAAAAAATATTATTTTTAGCAGCATGATATTCACAGTATACGCTCTGTAACATTTGGGGATGATTGTAGTAATAAGTCTAAAATCAAAGTAAGGTTTTGATGTCTAACAAAAAATTTCAAAAAGCTTATTTAAGAGATAGTGAAAACTGCATTTTGGAGAACAAAAGATGAATGAGTCAGAACAGTTTAAGTTTTATGGAACCTCTCACGAAGATAAAAACAAAGATGAATTTTTAGTATGTAGTATTAAAATTTATAAACTGTAAAGTTTTTATTACTTTTTGTATTGTTTTTATTTTTGATGATCATAGTTTTCCTTTGTTTATTGTTTATATTTAGTTATATATTATAATGCAGTATCAATTTTAGAAATAAATATTTCTAGATAAACTATGATTCAACTTATGTTGGTGGTAGCACTTCAACTGGTGGTAAATAATATATTTTTTTAATTATTTTTGAAAAATCTTTTGATGTACTTAATTCTGATAAAAAACATGTGATAAGTATTCGAAATTTTCATACAACAAGATTGCTGTAAAAATAAAAAACCTAAAAAAATGTAGTTGGAATCATCTACTAATTGTCCATGTACAAGTTGGTACATATTTATTAGTTGTTGATAACAATACATTTTACAAAATATTATTTATAAGCTATATTACAAAAAACAAAGTTTTATTTTGAATCATGTGTTGTAACCATACCACAGCAAGAATATGCTTTTATCATATCACATATTTTTGTGCTCACAAGTTTTATGTTATGATATAATAATATGTTTCTTTACTTAATTTTATTTGGTTTCTAAATTTTGAGGACTTTGTGTTATATTCATAAAGGTTTACATACATAGAGTGGTATTTTTAATATATTTAAGTTAAATAATTTTTTTATCCTAAAATTGTTCCTATAAAATTAATAGTTTGCTAAAAATAGTACTATTGTATTATTTTAACCATAATTTTATGATGTTCATATTGAGTATATATGAGCATATATATCACTATTGTCAAAACTGTTGCATGACATTTAAAATGTTTTGTTTGTAAGTTATTGCATAAAGTTTTTTTGGTGATTAGGCATAATTAGAATAGCTATAATACAATATAGCTACAATATAATTGTTCAATTTTTTTTTAATTACTAATATATTTTTATTAATCATTAATTTATAATTTGTTTAAGGTGGCCAAAAACACTTTACAAGTAGATCACACTATCAACGTTCAGATGATGTTAATACACGAATGAGTTTTTCGCCAAACAATGATTCTTCTCCCAGAAGTACATCTGTTAGTACTAGGCTATCTCGTCAACATAGCAACATGGTCAGTTATAATATTTTTTGTTTAGTTTCAGAATGAATTTCAGCTAAGCATTTTTTTACAAAGTATTATACATTTATATCTTCACCTGCTGATCTAGGGCTGCAAAAAATGTCATTGATGATGTCTTACTAGAACAGAGTTTGTGCAGTTCATGAACTATTTTTGATAACAAATATAGATGCATTTTTAACTTATTTATATAATTTATAAAAATATCTATATGCAATTAAAAACAAATATTTTTGTGAACATAACTTATGTTTATAAACATAGTTTATGTCATAAGAACTATCTGTGATATATATTCATGATATATAATTCAGTAGTTGACTAGTGCAAGAATGCTAAAAAATCAAGTGAATTAAGGTTTAAATCCATAAAAACTTCTTAAAATGCTGCACTCAATATGTATTTCTGTGCAGCAGCTTGTGCACAAGGTTTGTGTTTTAAAGTTTTTGCTTAAAGTTGCAAATAAAATAAATTAAAAGTATTAACAAAAAAAGTTTGCCTTCTTGACTCAAGTACCCCCTTCTTGATTCTAAATTTAAAAAAATAATATTTGTGAACATGTCATAAGTATTTTTACTTCTAATAAAAAAACATATCCTAATATTTAAATAGTTACATAATAAAATGTATACATTTTTTTAATCATGAAAATAAATAGAATTATGTGTGGTATTTACCACTAAGAATTTTGTGTGTTGTTTATACCACCCAATGTTAGTTATTGTAGCCACGACTGTCTTTTATTTGATGCTTTATATGGTGCACATCAAATTTTCTTTTCAGGTAGTTAGTGAAAATGTTGCCTGAGTAATCTAAAAATTTTTTGTAAGCTGTGAAATGCATACAATTTTTATTAATTTTGTTCTAAATGCTATTTTTGTTTTAGGAAAAGTTTACATCCCAACTGCACAAGCGTTCAAAGTCTGATGGAGGGATGCATACAACTAATTTATTCTCAGGATCTAATCTAAATGTTCAAGCATCAGATTTAGAGGTTTTTTTCTAAAAAAAAAAAAAAAGCATGGTATCATAAGTATCAAACTGTTTTTGAATGCTTTTTTTTTTTTAAATATTTTAGATTTCTGAAAGTGCAACATTGTTTTGCAGCAGTGTTTCAGAGAAGTTATTATGTCGATTGTGCATAAAAGTATTTAAAGATCCTGTCATAACAAGCTGTGGGGTAAAAACTAATATATTCAAGTGTACACTATTCTTAAGACAGAATCAAGTCCATTTTATATAAAAACCATTAAATTTAATTGAGGAAACAAATTGGATTTTATCTTTTCTTTAGAAAAAATACAAAAACTCAAGGTAGTAGACTGAAACAAAAACATTCTTAATGTTTTTAAAAACATTCAGCATGTTTTTGTTTTTATTTTTTACTGTTTACATACATTGACTGACAAATAGGTAGAGCATGCAAAGTGCGCTGCTACATCGGCTGACAAATAGTTAGAACATGCAAGGAATGTTACTGCATTGACTGACAAATAGGTAAGACATGCGAGAAGTGCTGCTACATCGTTTTAGGTATCAACTTTTTTTGGTTTTCTAAATTAATTTTTTTTTTAAAACTTAAATTTACATTTTATGGTAAAAATTTAAAACAACAAAGCAAGAGTATATGTGTGTGTGTGTGTATATATATATATATATATTTAGTTATATATATATATATATATATATATATATATATATATATATATATATATATATATATATATATTTAGTTATATATATATATATATATATATGTATATGTATATGTATATGTATGTATGTATATACAGGGCTCGAAATAAGTGCCGGACATCGGACATTGTCTGGTACTTGTCCGGTAAAAAATGACATCTATCGGTCGTTTTGTCCAACATATATTTTGTGTGCATTTATTTTCTAATCATTTTAGTTGTTCCAAAGTTATTAATAAACTCAGTATTGTATGTAAACTTTATTTTTTGAACTTTTTATTTTTTATACAAAACAAAATTGAAGTTGAACACGTGGCTACGTTAATAAAATATGTCATTTTTTTTGAGTTAATTCTTTTTTTAAAAGACGCCATTTTTTTGAATTAAGTAGCCATTAAGACGCCATTTTTTTGAATTAAGTAGCCTGGTTTTTATCATTTATATTAAAAGGTTGCAATTAGTTATTAATTTAAATTTATAGTTTAGTATTTTTTTATTTTTTGTATGATGGTTTTGTATGATTGTATGATTGTATTATGGTTTTGTATTATAAATTTCAAAAAAGTATTTTAGCTTTTAAAACCCTTTTTAAACTTATTTAATAAAGATTTTAATGTAATAGTTATTTTAAAGCTTATAGAAACCAGTACTTTTTTATTTTACTAGTAAATTTGAGTTGTTATGTAAAAATTCTTTTGGCGCTAAAAATGTTCGCTGTTAAAAGTGTTTACAAAGTTAAAAAATTTATTAAAAAAATACATATTTAACTAGAAGGTAAGTCATTGAACATTGCACCCCATATGTAAGTTGTAATGCTCCCTAAGATTAGCTCTTCATTTGTGTGTAACAAAATTTACACACACATTTAAATTTTTTATCTAATGGTTTACTTTGTATTCAGTTTAGAGCACTTTTTAGAACATTTAGCATTTAAAAAGTCAAGGATCATGAAATGTACACAAAATAAAAAATAAATTTATTTATTAAACATTTAAAACAAATAAACAATAAGATGCTCTAAGAGAAAATTATAAAAATGTTTAAAATGTCACTTTCCAAAAGCTGAAAATATACTGATAACTCTGCCTACATTTGAAACAATTTCTGTATAAATTGACATTAAACCAAGGTCGTTCAACCAAGGTCATTCAATCACTTTTCTGACATTCTACTTCTTGAATAAGTTTTTAATGTCTAGGTATTGTACTTAGAATTGAATCGTTAAAAAAAAAGGCTGGGGAAACCAGTCATTGTAATAACTTTTGTTTAAGAAATACTAGGTGAGGGTTTTGATTGATTTTTCCAAAAAGGCTCCCATAAATCCAACTCTGTATGAATAGAGGTTTGGTGTGAAGATAAGAATGATAGACATCCAGATATTCCTGAAAGTAGATTCTTAGTTAGCTTAGTTAGGTTGGAACTGCAAACGCCCATACAAACCAAAATTTTTCCAACCAACAGCTTTCTTAATCTTATATAATTAATAAGATCATTAATAAGATGGTTCAGTAGAAGTAAAGTGATAAAAAGCTTCAAATAATCAGATACCAAAGATGACGAATGATTATCATGATTTGTTTGCTTTCCACATTTTCTAAGATTCTTTTACATTTAAAGCCATGTTTAATTCAAAAGCAATATTAAACCAGTTATAGTGATATAAATCAATACCAAATTTAATTTCTTGAAGCTTGTTTTTTTTCAATTGTCAATTTCAAGACTGAAATTTGAGATATACCATATTATCTTGGCGAAATCTCAAAAAATCAATCCATCAATATTTTGTTAAAACTAATGTTAAATTGAAAGAAAATTCAGTCATCAACTATAAAGAGACTTTTACTAAAAAAAATGCCCAGACTTTTTTGTTTTTGAACCCAACACGTACAACAGACACTGATTAGTTTGGCTTGACCAACCGAAAGATAATTATTTAAACATTCTCTTAATTTTGGACAAAGGCACATTTAAATAATTAAGAACAGTCAACAAACATTGAAAAATTTTCATGAGTGTTATAGTTACCATCTATATACCTAATAATAATAGACATCTGTTTATGATTGGCACTATCAGATGTTTTATCAAATAAAATTGAAAAATACTTGCTTTTATTAGTTTCAGAAATAAGAATTTCCTCAAAAGCCTTACAACACTCTATAAGTTGATTTTGTGTGTTTTCAGAAATGTATGTGGCATTTTTTAGGGGCTGATATTAAATGATCTTATAAGATAGTGTCACCTGCATAAATTTCAAAATTAGGTAGTTCAACAATGTTTCCTGCAACTTTACTTTTTGAGGATTTTCCAATATTATACGAGATTCTCCTATATTGTATTATAGTTGGTTTTACAACTATAATACAATATAGGAGAAAAATCTGACAATAGAATCAACTTATAAGATCCTTTTTAATTGAAGCTTAAATTTGAAGATTAAGATTTTTTTCAAGAAAAAAAAAAGTAATATTTTAACTGTTTACATTTATAGCAAATGAAAATAGAAATTGTATATACAGCTCTGTGGCAAAACTTTTATTAATAGTATTAAGCTGTTGAATAAAATAAGAATGTAAAAGTTAAATGTTATAAGAATGTTATAATAATAAGCAGATAAACAATTGTATCTAAGCAAGCATAGTTACAGGTATAAAAAGCATGTTATGTTTTTATAATAAATATAGTTTGTGCAAACATAGTTAAAAAAATATATTTTTAAGCTTCAAAACCTTGATCCATTTTAAAAGATGGTATAAAAACATTTATATTATAGCATCTTCTTGCCAAAAGCTTATCAATAAATTAAACTAGTGAGATATTTAAACCATTTAGTTTTGTAAACAATTTTTTTTGCAACATTTTATGTTTTGAATGTGAGAAGCATGAATAGCATTTGGAACAGTATTCTTTTAAAACGTATTTGGCATAACTATCAATTTACTAAGAAAATAATAAAGGTGTTTGGGTTATTTGAATATAAGTGGGCACAAAAAGACTGGGAAATAAGTATAGCCATGAAGTAAAAAACAATCTAGCCACAGGCTTCAACATGCAAGTTTACAATAAAAGTATATTACTAAAAAAAAACCATAATATAGTCAGCCTATGCCATAAAATCAGGTTGTTTGTGGCTTAACCACAAACTGATCTGTAATGACCAATCTCTTTTTTTATTCCAGTTTTTTTAGTTTTAAGTAATTGCTTTTAATGCCGATTTTACACATCAAATAAAAATAAACTTATCTTAAATATTTATATTATTTTCACTTTAAAAATATGTTGGAATATTATATTATTTTTTATTTCATTGATTATTTTGCGGTGCAGCCATAGCCATAAAAAATACCCTAGATCCGCGCCTGAAATGAAATTACGTATAATATTTTTTGATAATTTAAATAAAATAAGTTTATTGTAAACATTATATTTAATTTGTTACTTTATTTAATAAAGTAATAAGTAAACTTAATAATTGATGTATTTAATATATTTACATAGTAATTTCTGATGAATCTTTGTTGATGAAACACAGTGTTAAATGGAAAAAATTTTTGTTAAGTGATTTTCTACTAATATAATATATATATATATATATATATATATATATATATATATATATATATATATATATATATATATATATATATATATATATATATATATATACATATAGATATATATATAGATATAGATATATATATATATATATATATATATATATATATATATATATATATATATATATATATATATATATATATATATATATATATATATATATATATAAACTTTTGGTGTTGGACAGAGAGGGTTAATCATTAGCTTTTAAGACTATCATGTAGTTTTTGAAGTTGAATGAACTTAACTAACATTTTATTTGGTTTAATAATTACTTAGTAATTAGTGGTTATTTTATAACACTTTAACTATAATCCATTTATTTAATCATTAAGTATGAAAATTTACAATAATATATAACATAATATTTATAGTAATACATAAACTCACATAAATAAGGTTAGGTGTCACTCATATAGTTAAAAACTAGTCAATGGAGTGACTCCTAAAAACAAAACAAAAAAACAAATACAAAAAAAAAAAAAAGAACTATAAATAAAATATATAAAGAATTTAAAATAAGATATAGTGGAAAAAAAAATAAAATAAAAAATAGAAAAAATAAAAAAAGGAAAGCAAGGAAAATAAAGCACTAATAAATAAAGATAATATTAAAAATTGCAATAATAATATAATAATATTAATAATAATTTCAATAAAAAAACATTACAAATAGTAACTATAACATGATAACTTTACTAAAAATTATAACTAATGATAAAAACTATGGTAAAAGTAATTATAGTAAAGTTTACAACTGACAGAAATTATTAAAATAAACATAACATTAACAAAAATTAGGACAATAACCATAAAACTATTACTACAATTGAATCACTATGACTATCATTATAAGTAATATTAATAAGATTTAAAAAACAAAAATAAATTAATGATAATAGTAATATTAGTAGAGTTAAAAAAGACAGTATAAAATAAAAGTAATAGTTGTTTTACAAATACAGTAATATAAAAAAGCAATAATAATAAAAGATAAAATTAATATTCATTAAATATATACTCAAATATAAATTTCTTAATTAGGTTTCGTTTGAGAAGAAGAATGTTAGTAATAAAAGGGTATTTAGTTAAAATCTTTTTTTTCTAAATGGTATCATTTGGTTCCAGTGAGAAATACATTGATGTTTAATAGAGAGCTTGCCATATTTGATAGTGTTGAAAAAGGAAGTGTGCAAGTTAAAATTTTCAGTATTTCGAGTGTAATATTTGTGTGTCACTTGTTTTAATAAAAAAATTATTGAACGAATTTGGTAGTTTATTTTGAATAAAATCAATCACAAAGAGACAATTATAAAGCTTTACAAGATTTTGAAATTTTAGAATTTTTAATTCAGAAAACCTATTTTTGATATTAGATCGTAAGGAAGAAAATGTCATAATTCTTAAGGAAGTGCATTGTAAACTATTTATACGATGTAATAGAAAACTACCTTTTTGACCCCAAACAGTGCAACACTAACTTAGATGTGAGGAGAGTAAGGAATAGTAAACTGATATTAAAATATGTTGGGGAACATTGTGTCGTATTAATGACAGCATACTATTAGCACGTGAGAGTTTTTTATTTAATTTAATTAGTTGATAGTACCATGGTTTTTGTCAAAAAATATCCCGAGGTATTTTATATATTTAGATAGGAAAAATCTTTTACCATTAATTCTAATTTTCACATTATTACTGTCAATCTTTTTTTTTTGGAGGGTGAAAAATAATAAATTCAGTTTTATTGATATTTAGGAAAAAACGGTTACTATTTAACCAATGACACAAATGATGGAGATCTGAATTAACTTTTTTACAAAGCTGCGCGAGTGATTTATTTATGCATAGAAGATTAGTGTTGTCAGTGATATGATGAACAATCGAATTATTTATAGAGTGAGGCAGATTGTTAATATATATTAAAACAGTAAAGGTCCTAATACAGAACCCTGTGGTACATACTTAATAACTTTACATGTGGATTGAAGCCCATTAATCGAGACAAACTGAGTATGATTATTAATATAGGATGAAAACCAATCATTAGCGATACCCCGTATACCATAGTGATACAATTTTTCAATTAAAATCTTATGGTCAACTGTATCAAATGCTTTTTGGAGATCAATAAAGGCGCCAAAAGCAAAAGAACCACTATCAATCACATCACAAATCATTTCAGTAGTGCTAATAAGTGCATGGGAAGTAGAGTGTTTTAAACGAAATCCAAACTGGTGGTCATAGAGACACTTAGAATTATCAATAAAGTGGTAGATACAAAAATACATTAATTTTTCAAGAATTTTGCTGATATTTGATAAAAATGATATTGGTCTATAGTTATTGCTGTCAAGTTTTAAGTCCTTTTTATGAATTGGTTTAGCAGATGCAGTTTTCAAAATATTAGGGAATATAACAGTAGCAAATGAGAGATTAAATAGTTTAGAAAGTACTGAAGAAATATCATTAGCATGAAGTTTTAGAATAAAGGTTAGAACGCTGTTTGGACCAGAAGCTTTGCTATCATTTAGAAAAAGAATAGTTGATATTATTTCATTTTTTTCAGTAGGTTTAATGAAAAGAGAGTTAGGGTTTGACGTTTTTAAATACTTATGGTCAGTATGGGATAAATTAATATTTTTTTGCAGTTTTTCAGGGATTGAAATAAAAAAGGAGTTAAAAATTTCCACAATTTTAACTGGATCATTTTTAGTGGTATTGTTTGAAGATATACAAGATGGATATAAGATATCATTCGAATGTATATTTAAAAGAGTCCTAATTCCTGAATTCTTCACTATTTAATTTTTTGAAGTTTTGAAGAAGAATATTACTTTTACAAGAATTAATATTTGTTTTTTTAAAAGATGAAAAAATTAGAAACTGTGGCAAATGATCCGATATTGTAATAGTTAGATTGCCATAAAAAATATCTTTAAAAGTTGAATTAGAAAATATAGTATCCAATAAAGTACTTGAGTGATTGGTAATTCTTGTCGGTAAAGATATAAAAGGAAGAAAGTTGTTTAAAGCAATGGTGTTCAAATACTCCGAGATTGAATTACTGAGTTTGCTTTTATAAGATCTATATTAAAATCACCCATTATAAAGATAGTTTTATTTTTTTCAACAGCAAGTTTTTCAAATAAAATAGTATGTTAATTTTGATCTCTGTGGCGACCTTTGTATTTTTTCATTTGAAGACCCAATAAGTTGTATATTTATAATGTACATTATAAATTATTATACCATTCGCATATTAAATAGAGCCAGTAAAGATTAACCTAATGATAATCAAATAAAATATTTATACAATATTTATTAAAAGCTTATAAATAAAAGTGTATTTTTTTGTTTTTTATTTGTAACTCTTTGTATATTATTATATTTTGTATTTAGAGTTTTATTAAATGTTTTTTTTTTTTACTTTATAGCATACTTTTTGTCAGCAGTGTGTTCTTAGAAACCCAGAAGGTATGTTGCTAACATTTAATATCTGTATAATGTATAGTTTTTTTATTTTTATTATTATTTTTTTTATTGTCTAGATTTAAGATGGTGTTTTAAAAATTAAAGTGTAAAAGAACAATTTTCTTTTTCTGATAACATTGCTGATGACATTGTATGATATACACATCTGTTGGGCTTGAATTATATTTTTATAACATGATATATATATATATATATGCACTTGCACACACATATACTTATTTTTACACGCACATATACATTATTATATTATTAATTTTTTAGTTACTTGCCCTACAGATGGTTCCAAATTGGTAATGGTTGTATTCAACCTTGCAGTAAGTGCTTTTTTCAGTGTAAATAATAAATAGGATAAATTAGGGTTTTCTTTAAGACCAATCTTTCACTTTAGAAAAATTTCATATTATATAGGGTATAAAATAGATATAGATTTTTCATTCTTTATTAAGTATTTATTTTTTTTATGCCTGTGTTTTAATATTCAAATATTTTATGTAAACATTTTCAATCTGTCTTTACCATTGAGCCTCATAATCAAATTTTGATTGCTAAACACACATCTACACCACCTGTAAAGGATCTAGGGAGGAGGGGGGTATAATTAAGGAGGTGTTTATTTTTTTTTTTTGCCTTTCAGTTAAATTATTTAAATTTAGTTAAATTATTTTTGGTTTAGTCCAGTTATTTGTACCACTACCAAGCCAGGGACAAACCCAGACCTGTTTTAGTACCGTTGGAGCGGTAAATGCACCCACAAAAAAGCCCCCCAAAGTTTTTTTTTTAATTTTTCTTTTACCTTTTTATTTAAAAATTTAAAATAGAAAATAACATTTTCAGTTTTAAATGCAGTAGTATATAAATAATTTTCAATTTATTTTAGCTACCTCATTTACTCTTCAGGTCAATAAAATGAATTAAAAAGAAATTGCTTTTTTACGTAATGACGCAACTATTACTAACTGAACGTTAGTTTTAAAAAAGTGATTGTTGCTATGAAATGTAATTTTTAAAATTTGTTGCAAAATTTTATAACAATGAAATGTATAAAAAATTTGCTTTTTTGAAAGATAGAACATTTTAGACATTTAACATTTTAAAACAGTTAACATTTTTTAAATATCCATTCAGAGTTAAGTTAACTTTTGTTTTTGGCAATTAAGAGTAAACTGCTTTTGAGAATAAATGAACAAAAGTAAAAAATTTCAGTCCTTATAACTATCACACAAATTTAATTTTTGAATGAATGAACTTTTGGTCTTTAGCTTGCTATTTAAGTTTATGCGATGAAAATGAAAAAACAAAGCGTAAACTTTTTCAGAAAGTTTTGTTTCTTTTCCATATTCTTTTTGACTTTTAAAATAATACAAGTAAAGTTAAAATATCTTAATAAAAGTTTTACTAAGATCTGTTAAAAATAACCCATAGTAAATGTAACTTATTTATTAAAGTAATTTTTAAAATTATACTTAATTATACTTAATGATTAAAAAAATAAAATATATTTTTTAAAATATGTTTTTTTAAATATGCTTTATAAAATTTAATATGTTTTTAATATTAAAAAAAGTAACATTTTTAAAGTTATGTTTACCGTAATTATCTCTTCTTTAAATATCTTTAATTTAAAAGGCGCTTTAAAATTACTTTAAAAATTATTACCTTGAGTAAAAGTTAAATGAACAGATTTGCTTGAAAAAATCACTTACCTTGCAGTAAGTGCTTTTTTCAGTGTAAATAATAAATAGGATAAGTTAGGGTTTTCTTTAAGACCAATCTTTCACTTTAGAAAAATTTCATATTATATAGGGTATAAATAAATATAGATTATAATAATAGATATAGTATATAGAAAAATTGTTTAAATTATTTAAAGATTTAATTACTATTTATTTAAAACATTAATAATTACTAAAGTTGAATTTACTATTTTGAAATTTTATATTGAAATTACTAATTTAATATAGTTAATAAATATTTAAAATACTTTAAACAATTTTCCATAATTATTTACTAACTAGCAGTAGGCAACCCGTAATACAGGTTTTTAGTAAATAAATAATTAATAACAATTTAATTTTTATTTGTTTTCTCTAACGAATTATAAATTTATTAATGTTTTTCTAGTTCTGCTTACATTTATTTTTCTTGGCTTCCTAGTTCAACTAAATTGTAAGCTTCATTAAAGATACAGATTACGGTTAAGTTAAATTCGAACATTCAAACATTATATGCGCAAATAACAACAAAATCGTTACGTTAAAATATGACTTGAATTATGTGCATAGATTATCCAAGTCTTATTTTAAAGTTGCGGAAAGTTGTTTAGGTAAAATATCCAGAATAAATTTTCTCTTTCCTTTCTCTTAATTTTACTTTTAACTGAGTAGTTTCTAATTCTTTTCAAACTGTTCTTTATTTTTCTAAGAGTGATGAGTGAAGCTTAAAAGATAAATGTTCACAAAAATTATGCCTTAACTTGTATGTTAATATAAATTATAAATATAACTTGTCAACTTGTATGAAAAGAAATTCTTTTATTCAAGAACGCGATTGCTTTACTCAACATTTTTGAAGTAATTGATACGCTTTACGTGAATACAAATTTGAGCAAAATCGATAAATGTATTCACATAAAGTTGAGCAATTAGTCTAAAAGCAAAAAGAGTAAAAAAAGTTAATTTTTTTTATTCACTTAGCATGAGCTGAAAAGATTATAAACAGATGTTAAAACCATATAAAACAGTTGTAAAAAGTATATTTAAACTTGTGTTTCCTTTTTTTTTAAACAAATTTATTTACATGATATGTAATTAAATGTGTAACAAAAATATATATATAATAAAAACCCTTCATAAAACAAATTTTTCTTTAAAAACAATTGAAGACAATTGAAAACAATTGATCAACATTGAAGGCACTTTTCAAAATCAGTTATATCAGCCGCCATCTACAGGACCAAGGCTATTGTAAAGAAGCCTATTGTAAGATAGCCTATTGTAAAGAAAACCATATTAAAATAATTAAAAATGGTTATTACCGATTAAACATATTTAAAAATTTACGTGATTCCATATTAGCAGGAAATTATAGAAAAGTAAGTTAGTAAAAATTAAAAAAGAACAAAATAGAAACCAGATTTTTAAAAACTACTTAACCCAGAGCATTTTGACAATGGTGTTCAGTTTTGAAACCAAAATCTTTTAATCAAAAGCCAACTCATTTAACTAATCTCATTCAAAGAGGAAAATAATTAATAACACTAAAGATAAAAAAAAATTAATATGAGGTATAAAAATTGTACTGTAGTAATATCAAATGTTATCTTGGCTTTTAGTGAATAATTAAAAGCAGTTAGTGAAACTACCTGTAATCATTTTTAACGACAGACACCAACCGGAAGGTAAGCCAAGCTGTCTATCAACACAAAACATTACAACAATAACATCACAACAATTACACAAAGCATTAGCAAATAGCTTAAGATGTTTGTAAGATCACATTACAATAAATATTAACAGACATATTTTCTATATACATATAACAAAAAAAGGCCAGAAAACAGACATTAAATATATAACAGTAAGGGATTGTCCATAAATTATGCAAAGCAAAATATATTTAAAAAACAGAAGTAAGAAATATTAGGCTCTTTTTTTTAAAATTTAAGTTTATGCCAAAAATTAAATAATGTTATTGATAAAAAAAATTTTGTTCTAATTGTCAGATTAGTATTTTTTAATTTAATTAATGTTATTTTTTTGATCTAATTTAAAGTGCCCATATTACCAAGTGGTGTGGGTAATATGAGCACTTTTGCTACTTTTTTAAAACCTCTGTGTTTTTAATAAAAAGTTTCGGGTGTACAAATATCTAAGTGAATCGTGAATAGAGATCCCTAAAAATTGATTATTCACAAAAACTTTAGATCCAGCATAATTATATATGAAAATATTCCAATTTCGGCTTAAGATGCTCATCATAATCTACTCTACACTTACTGTAGGAGAGCAAAAGTTATTTACAAAAAATAAAATTTATATATGTGTATACATATATATATATATATATATATATATATATATATATATATATATATATATATATATATATATATATATATATATATATATATATATATATATATATATATATATGTAGTTATGTATATATATGTATGTATGTATATATATATATATATATATATATAATATATATATATATATATATATATATATATATATATATATATATATATATATGTATGTATGTATGTATATGCACACACACACATACACACTGTACACAAAAGAAAAAACAAAATTTTCAAAAAACAAATATATACACATATACACAAAAACTTTCATGACTACAAATAACATTTTTTTAATTGTAGACATGAAAGTTTTCAATTTTCCCGCCGGACCTTCGACCCCTGTATGAGGGATGTTGACCTCCCCATCTAAATGATGGGTGGTCAGTCCCCCCATACTGAACCCACCTCTGAAATGACCGATTGGTCAAAGGTCTGGGTTTCTTTTTCCGAAAGACTTTATAATCTTCATACATAAGTTCTAAAAATAAAAATTAATATATTTTTTTAAACTGAATTTTAAAATTTTAATTTTAAATGATGGAGCAAAATTATAATTAAAAAATGTATTACTTATAATCAAGCAAATATTATAGCAATTGAGAACTTATAATTACCGTTTGGTGTTTTATCTAAAAAAAGCATAAACTTAAGTGTTCTTCTTGCTTGCTAAAAGATAAATAAAAACACATACATAAGACATTTTAAATGAAATTTACCTTTGCCATTTGACAATTCATCTAGATGGAAAAAAATTGTAAATATAAACATTTGAATTTTTTTTACATAAGTACATGTATATAAATACATAACGTAAGTACATTTATATAAGAAAAATTTTAAAAAATAGTAAAAAAAAAAGAGTTGTAAAGACTTTATATTAATATATATATATATATATAATATAATATGCGGTAATAATATAATATGCGGTAGTGGTGTAGTGGTAAGAGCGCTCGCTTCATAAGCGAGAGGTTCGGAGTTCGACTCCCACCACATCCCTGGAAGTACCGCGCTCAACTTAGTTTCTCCGCGCAGCGGCCTTGCTCGGAAAGGTTCGTGTTTCGGAGTTAAAGAGTTGAGAGAGGGTTGTACCACGAATAACAACTTAAAAAAAAAAATGAGTAGCCTCCTCGACTGTAGTGGCCCCCCTCGGGCCTTGGGGAGGTGAATAATCTTAAAAAATATATATATATATATATATATATATATATATATATATATATATATATATATATATATATATATATATATATATATATATTACTATAAACACTTATCTAATTTTTTCTTACTTCTACAGTGTTTCACCATCAGTAGGTTCATCAGGAAGAATTCTTCCTGATGAACCTACTGATGGTGAAACACTGTGTAGAAGAAAGAAAAAATTAGATAAGTGAATTTACCAATTTGTTGCTCTGTTCTTTAGGAACATTGACACACTAACATAATTTATATATACAATATATTGTTGCTTACCAAGCAGTTGCTTCAGATCTAAAATAGAAAAAACATTTTTAATTTAATTTAAAAAAAAAAGTGGAAAAGAAAATCTATATAATAAAATCAAACTTACTTATTACTTCATTGCTATTTAAAAAAATTAGGATGCTATTATAATGTTTTGAAAGTGTTTTACCTATGTGAAAAACTACCAAAAAAAAATTATTCTTGATAATGAGGTTGATGAAGCTAAATGAAAATGATATTTGTTGCTTGTTTTTTTATTAAATAAAAAACAGAAAAGTAACGAACCCCAAAATGACAAAAATTATTAAAGTACATTATATAAACATAGAACAAATGTAGTGATAGTGGATTTAATCCAAAAATAGAAAGAACCTTTAGAAAAAAGCTTACTGCTTTTAAATCTACAAAAATTTCCAACTTATATTTTTTTATCTACATTTATCTATAATAAAATATGAATTAATGAGTTACCATTATTTAAAGTTGATCCAGAAGCAACTAAAATAAATTATCAAATAAAAAGTTTATTTATATAACCTTGACGATAATGTTGAAATAAACAATATTTATTGCTTGAAAAGTTAAATAAAAAATGTAATTCAAGCATATTATAATAAAATGTACTAAGTTACCTGTTGCGGCTGGTGCAACTGAAGTTATAACTAAATAAAAAAATATTAAATAAAAAAGCTATTTTATCTATCTTATCTATTTTATGCTGATGATTATGTTTAAATAAACAATATTTATTGATTCTTTTTAAAATAAAATAAAAGACATTACTATTTGCTGTAGAATAAAATAAAAGACATTACTATTTGCACCAACTGATGATGCTACCACACCTAAATGACAAAATTTATTAAAATATATAAAACATATTCAATGATTTAAAAGAATATTCAAAAGAAGCTTTTAAATCTACAAAATCTAAGTCCTCACTGAGTTCTATCTGTCTGTCTAAAAATAAAAATTGAGATAAAATTACATACAATAAAATTGCTAATGCTACATTTGTACTCAAATAAAATCTAAATGATAAAGCTTACTTAAGTCGCTGTCAGCTTGCCTGTCTAAAAAAATTTTATTCTCATTAATCCTAATCTATAATCTACTATATAATATATATATACTATAATATACTATATGAACTAATATAAACTATAAATAAACTAATATAACTATGTTACTAATATAAACTATAAATAAACTACTATACACTATATACTTACTAAAAAGGCCTTCAGCTCCTTCTAACTGCTCTAAAAAATGAAACAATACTTGCTTAAAATGATCTAAAAAGACTGAAGACAAAACTGAAACACTTTACTAAAAAATAAACATTGTACTAAATAAAACTATTTTACCTGTCATTTTAGTTTTAACTTCTTCTAAAAAAAAACAGAAAAATAAAAACAACAAACAACAAACAAATTTTAGTTTTTAAACAATGAGCATCATCAATTCCAATTGAAACTAATAATTTATCAGCTCTAATCAGCTGGAAGACCTTGCTTGAAAGACCGCGTGGAGTAAAGAAATGCTTTTAGAAAAGCCTAGAAAGTTCTTTATTAACAAAGAAAGTGAGACGACACTAACACTATTAAATTACAGTATTCATATTTAGAAGATTAGATAAATTAAAGTATTCATATTTAGATAATACTAAAAAAACTATTTTACCAGACATTTTATTTCTAACTTCTTCTAAAAAAAGAAATCAGGCTATAAAAATTAGAAAAATAAAAACTCCCAACAACAAACAAACGATTATTTAAATTTTTATTTTAAACAATGAACAACATCAATTCTTCTTGAGAATAGTTAAATAGTTCAAATGTTCTTGAGAACATTAGCTCTAATTCGCTAGCTGACCTTACTCGAAAGACCGCATGGAAAATATAACCTCGCATAAAAAAAGTCTAGAAACTACTTAAAAACTAAGAAATAGTGTATTTTACAGAATACAGAACCGTAAGTAACAATACGAACAATAGGCGAAACTATACAAAACTATGCGCACTAATAATAATAATATTCATTAGCGTATTAATATTTAGATAGCGTGTTATTTTCAACAAAAGCGTTTATTAAAGTCATTAGTAAAATAGTTTTCTTATCGTAACTAAAGTAAGATTTGTCCACCGGTAAATTCATATATTCAAAAAATGTCTTTAAATCAACTCCTTATCTTAGGATAAAACTAAACAAGATAAATACAAATGATTAAAATGATGATTGAAAAAATGATGGCTAAAAATCATTTTCGCAGCACCGATTTTAAGTAGGGAAGAAGAGGGGGCAGAAGGTAATCAAAAACATACCCCCTCTTCCCAATGTTGCCAGAAAAAAAGCGGTATCCCCAAAATAAACCCTGGGTTCTTCGCTGCAAGCCTTCCTGGAAAGCATGTGGTTGCACAGCTTGTTCGTCCATATTTAAAGTTATTTTTTTAGACACACTGATCATGGCAGTTCACATTTTTTAACTTTTAAAGCATTTCAATAATTGGCGGCAAAAAGCTAAACTTATCTACTCAGAAAAAAAATACTAAAAAAAGAAAACAAAATTGTAATGAAATATGAAATATCAAATTTCAATTAAATAAACTAGAAAAATTTAATAACTTAAAAAAGGAAACTTATTTTTGTTATAAAATTTTTATACAACTTTTGTATTTTTTGTGTTATTATTAGCTACAGAATTTGATACAAGTTTAAAAAATGTATTATATTTTATAACAACAATTTTATAATTTTATAACAACAATTGAAAATTTTGATATGCAATTTATTCACAATTTTTATGAAACTAATTTGCTATGTACTCTAGAACTATGAGAAACTTTGTCAATTTTTTTTCTTAATTTTTTTAGTTTTTCAAAGCGTTTTTGCTATATTTAACGCTTTTTCTCAATACTTTTACTAATAGGAAAATCAGAAAAAAATTTTTATAAATATTCGTAAATATACTATTTGATTAATAAATTTTGTAATGACAGAAGCAATTAAATAAAAGAATATTATGGCTTCTTTTTTAAATGTATTTACAATACTTGATGACTGTCTGAAATTGTTTCCTTTACATTGCCCAATTTTCAACATAAAAATGAATTACTAGAGATAGTGAACATAACGATTGCTCTGTTTGAAAAAATATATTTAAAAACTAAACGAAATGTTTTAAATAGGCTCTTTAAGAATTCGTTAAAAAAGTTTAGTAATATAACAATGCAGATTTTGGAGCATTGATAAAAAAAGTTCATCAAGAAATAAACTATCGAATTTAAATGCATAATTTAGATTTCAATGGAGGTAGTGAAAATAACCAAATATTTTATATTTGTGCATTAATATCAATGACTTTTTATTATTTTACATAAAAAACTTGTTAAAAAATTAAAAAATTTTTTTTTTACAAATAAATAGCAATTAGTTTTCTTGCTTTCCTGTGCATTGATAAAAAAAGTAAAGTTTAGCAAAAACATTTGAAAAATAAATTTCAAAATTTTCTTTAGTTATAGCGCAAATAATAAAGTATTTCTTTAATAAAAAAACAAAAGTCTTGAATAAATTGTATATCAAAAAGTGTTTTTGTTTTCGTTATATTCTTATCAACTTTCTTTCTCGATTTGTATTAATTTTGGCAGTGGAATGTACTAAAAATGTACTAAAAAAATGTACTAAAAATGTACTAAAAAAAAGAAAGAAAATAAAAGCATAAAATATTTAGGTAAATTTTTTTTTTTTTTCAATTTTCGATTTTTTTTTCAGTTTGTTTAGATATTCTATTTTGTATAGTATTCATTTCCTTTCTGCGAGTATTGTTGTTTTATTCTTTGTTGTTTTTTATATGTTTGTTCTGCCGCAAATTTTAAAAACTCTTACTATATAAAAATGTGGTCAAATTGTCTAAAAATTACTTTAAATGTGAACAAACAAGGTATGCGACTGCACTTGCTTCCTGGTAAAGCTTGAGTACAATGTTGTGCGTGTTTGACTTTACCTGATATGTCCGTCTGTGAAACAAGAAAGAAAATAACGCATGTGGTTATTTCCTTTCTTGTTTCACAGACATAACTCGCACCACATGAGCAATCTAACTGATTGACACCTGGATAACTATTTGGATGCAATATTTGTTTATTGCGACAAAAAATATTAAGTAAAGAATTAGCATGGCAAAAAACGGTACTTTATGAAACTCTCTTTTAAGTATAATGCTTAGTTTTGGTATCCAAGGCAGTATGATAATTTTTCCAGGGTCTATTTGCTGGTTTTGTGTATTTTTATGTGATAGTTTATCATTTTTGACAATATCTGAAAATTCTTTAACTGTTCACAAGCCATCGCAATAAGTTCATTTAAATGTCGTGGACATCACAGCTATGTAATATACAATCTTTACAATCTTCTATGGGATTTACTTTCCACGGAAAGAATAAGAAGTCTTGTTTTAAAAAGTTTTTTAAAACATTCTCTTTTTTCAGACTCACTAAATTCAGCAAGATAGCACTATTTGTTTAACGCTTTACCAATACAATGTGAAGAAAGATCAGGAATTCTACCCATTATTGATTACTTCTATATAAAAAAAGCAGTTTATTTGGCTACATTAATATTTTTCAGATTGACATATCAGTATTTTAAAATTCATTGAACTATTAATTTTAATTTATTTTTATGGAAAATTTAACTGACTTTTAAATGCGTACAAAAAATTTAAAGAAAAGAAAAGATGCCATCTTAGGTAACAGATGGTTTGCATCAATAATCAATTTAAAAAAAATTTTGATCTGGCTACCTTTGATAACTTATATCAACTGAATTTTTCTAAAATGTTTGTTCACCGTGTGTAAATCAGCATGCAATTTGATTTTTATTAATTTTTAATCTAGTTTTTTTAGATTAGGTTCTTTAAAATCATGAAAAATTTTAAAAACCTAAACTTCAGTCCAACATGGAAAAAGCTGTAATGTCTTATTTGAAATTTTTTTTAAAGCATAAATTTTAAATATATGCTTGCATACATTAAATATATGCTGGCATACATTATACATGCTTTATTAAAAATAATCAAAAATAAAACCAACTTGTTTAAAAAAAGGGTTGAAAAAAGTTTTTTGATTGAAGACAAAAAGTTTTTTGCAAAATAACCCACTACATGAATAGTGTTTTCTCTTTTCTATTAGATTTTGATCTTCTTCCTATACACACACCTTCAAAAGTTGCTGTTAAAGAACAAAGCAAAAAAGATGCCACATTAATAACTTGCAAGATAACTGTCATATTTTTAATAACTAAGTTGGTGGTTTCACTTTTAATGTTTTTGCATAGTTTATATTATTCAAAAGAAAATACAAGGTTATTCATTTCTTATTTGCCAAGAAAAGTGACATTAGAATATGCCTAAGATCGAATGAAAAAATTATTTCCAACAGAAGTAACTCAACAGCAAAGTAATAGTGAATGAAAGATGTAGATATTTCATCTATTTGTGTGATCATGACCCTGATCTGATTAAATCTTTGCAAGTTTTATCTTATCTTCTTAACTAAAAAATATATATAGGATTAATTGACTCGTGTAAAATCTTTAAAGTTATTTTTATGATGTGAAACGATAAAATTTTTATTATTTACATAGGTTCGAGAACAAGTTGGTGAGCTATATGTATATTGTAAATATGCATGCATGCCATCATCTAAAGGCATTCCTGGTGAATTTGAAGTTAATAAAAATGGTATTTTATTTAGAAATTGTATTCTTACAATTAGAAATTAAACATTTAACAGATACATTTAAAACAGGTGTGACAATTTTGGTGACATATTTAACAATAATTGAGATAATTAATCTTTGCAATATGGTTCATTTTCCTATTATAACTCTGCTCTGTTGATGTTCTAAAGGGAATTTAAATGTGTATATTTTTTAATAAGCAATGGTCTAATGGTCTTTTTGTTTTAACATTCAAAGGGGGCAACTAATTAAGTGCCAATTTCATAACAGCACATTTACATATGTGCAAACTTGCATTAGTGAGAATTGACATAAATGCAAAGCAGTTGCAAAAGCTGGCATAAGTGTGAACTGGTATAAATGCAGCAAAAGAAATTGCAAATGTTAACATAAGTACGAACTGTCGTAAGTGCTAAGCTGTTGCAAAAACTGACATACATGTTAAATGGCATAAATGCACCAAAAAATTTGCAAACATTGGCATAACTGAGAATCATTAAGCCGATTCACTCTTATACTTATGCTTGCAAATTCTTTTAGCATTTTTATTCCAGTTTGCACTTTTACCAATTCTTTCGGCTTACTTATGCCAGTTTTTGCAACTGCTTTGCACATATGCTGGTTCGCACTTGTGAAATTCGCACTTATCCAGTGTCCCAGTTTAAAGACTTAACTAACTTTTGATTGATGTTATATCTATTGAGAAAATTCCTCATTCACTATCAAATAAGTTTTTACTGTTTTACTTAGATACAATTAACAATAAGCTTGTAACCTTTGATACAAATGACAGTAGGAGACAATTCGTTCAACAACCACACTATTTATATAATTTACTTTTTGACTTCTTACAAATTTTTATTTGTACTTGTTAATACAAGTTGTTGCTTTTAAGTTAATTTAAAGTTTAGTATAAATATTAGTTTAGTATAAGTATTTGATTTATTTTTTATTAGGTTGCCCTGCTAAAATAAAAATGTCAGAAAAAATGTAGGTTTTTTTGTTTAAATTTATTAATTTTGTTTTTAAGTATTTGTTCATCATTCTAGTAATAATAATGATTAACTTTTAGAAGTCAATTAAACAATTTGTTTCTCTCAAAATTAAACTCTTAGTTCTTTTTTTTATGTATATTTTAAAATAATAGTTGCAAATTCGCAAAAGAAATAAAGCAAGATGCCAAACCAAAAAGGGGCCCAAAAAATGTGGTAAGCTCTCTTTATTAAACTCTAATAGGTTAGCATTAGGGTTTACCAACTGAGTTTTTGGGTGGGTTTTATGGTTTTTGCCAAAGTTAGGTACAAATCTGTAGTAACAAGGTTTGATTAATTTATAGTTATTTATAAATTCTTTTTCATTTTTATCAGGTAAATTGTCTTATACAATAGCTTAATTAATTATCAGGTTGCATTTTTTTTCTAAAATAAAGCTATTTTGAAATCAAGTTATCATTTTAAAATTTTATTTATATTTAAAATATATGTAGATTATATGCTCTTCAACATGCAAATTATTATTCAGGGAGAAAAAATAAAGCTAGTGAGTGGAATGAAGTGACCATATTAAGTGATCAACCAAATAGAGTAATATGTAATTATTGCACAGCGAGCATAGTTAAAAAAGTAGAGATGCAGAAGAAATATAAAAAGGAAGCGCTAATGATTCCGCTGAAGTATTTAGTAATAAATCAGTTTCAGAGTCTAGGCCATTTACATCTATAACATCAAATTAGTCTAGGACCAGTCAAAAGATAAGGAGCAAGATTATTTAAACTTTGTTTGTGATTTTTCTTATTTATCAATTTCTCAGTCAACTACAATGATGGTGCAATGGCAAACATTAATTTTTAAATTTGTTACTACAACAACAAATAATCAGAAGGGTAAACTGGATTTGCAAGGACTTGCAAGTTGCAAAAAGTTTCATGTGATCAAATTTAAATAAATACAGATAAAAATAATAAATAAATAAAAAAATAATAAATACAAATAAAATTTTTATTTAAGTTTACTACTCTTATAACTTTTCTTACATACATAGGGAAGAAGAGCATTGGATAGAAGTGAAAAAGAAGAAGCTGAGGATTGAATGAAGTCCATTCCAAATTTATGCCTGGCTACTATGCATTTGAACTAAAAGATGCTAACTGTTTCCCAACATATTTATTCAATGTTGTTGTTGCGCATTGTGATAGTGTAAAATGCGCAACATCAACAACAAATTAATGAAATATTATAGTAGTTAATGAAGTATTATATTATATGTAAAATTTTGCAAGATTTTTATGACAGTTGCACACTTGTCCAGCTAGTAATGAAAGATTTTGGGTGGGTTTTTGGGCACCAACCATGGTTAGCATCAATTTCTTTCTGAGAAGCTTTTTCTTTACAGAACTAATAGTTACAACTATTTTGTTTGCAACTATTAGTTTACTTCATTTATTTAATGAAATTTTTTTTTGTTTTTTTTAATTTAAATTATCAAAGTATTTTTTTTTTTTAATTATAGTTTTCTTGTATTCTCTAAGTTTCTTGTTTTTCTCAGAATATTTATAAAACTTCTAAACTTCTCTTATGACTTTGAGACTCTAGTTTTGAGTTTCAAACTAGGTTGTTAAAATAGCAATTTAAAAACTTATAATATATGTTTATAATAAATAATTTTTTTGCATATAAAAACAGAAAAACTCTGACACAAATTAAAAAATTACCCAAATAAAAAGAAAAAAAGTTCATAAAAAAAGTGACAAATTAAAAAAAAAACTTAAAAAAAAATAAAACTGAAGAGTATAGAAATGACAGGTATCATACAGGTTTATGGTCCAACTATGAATCTCTGTTATTAACGCAGTTTGTTAATTCAAGGCCATCCCCATATGCACCCCCATCTTCTCCTAAGGATGGCCCTAATGTTACTGTAAAGTTGTTTCTTTTTTTCTTCTATTTTACAATTGTTACTACTTTTTTAAAGAGATATTATCATTAATTCCATATGCTAAATTTTCTATTTATATATGGGGAAAATCAATTAGTTAAATTGGCATATATGCTGCCTAATTTTTTAAAGAGAAACAAAATCTGCATGTGCTTAATATTGTATAACCTGTTCTACTCCAAAACATGATGGTTGCTAGAGCAGGTCAAACAATGTTAAAGGATTTATATACTTATTCTTGAAATAGAAAGCTGCAGATATTTGAGTCGATATTTGCATGTCTGCATATATATATAGATATTTGAGTCGATGTTTGCATATCTGCATATATATATAGATATTTGAGTGGATTTTAAAACAATTATTGCTGTTTGTTCATACTTTGTTAAGAACATTTTTAACAATAAATTTGAATGTATTGTCTTCTCATCTCATAAATCAATTTTTATTTTTATTTTGTCAAGGTAAACATTTTAAATTATGATTATAAATAATATTTTTATTATTAGAATTGCTATGCAAAATGATGCTTAGTAAAATTATTTTAAAACAATTGAGTTGTAAGAAAGTTTATTGTTAAAAAGAAAATGCTACTAAACAGTGGTCAAATAAATAGGCATGTCAAGTTATTAAAAATGTGTCATTTATTTATGTTTTTATTTAAATTAAAATATCTATTTGTAATTGTTTTAATTATACAGTAATTTGTTTGTTTGTTTTGTTTTGATATACAAATTTATGAAAGTAATTTGAATATAATTTTTAGTTATAATTATTATTTTTATTTTTGAAATAATTTACTTCTCTGATGATTTCGCATGCTTTATTTTGATTTTTTTAACAGATTTTAATACCAGATTAATTTATTTAATGTTTAAGTGAACATGAAGAACAATGTCAATATGCACCTGTTAGATGTCCAAACAGCTCTATTTGTCAATTAATGACAAAAATGGTAAGTTTGTACAGAACTTATTTAAAATTATAATCCGTAACATAGAAGTGGATCATTTATATATGAGTAAAGGAAATAAATTTAAAACATGTAGATGAACTACGAAATTAAACCACTGTTTAGCTAAACTATTACAAATTTGC
>NC_088927.1:24435000-24452500 GCF_038396675.1 Hydra vulgaris
TGTTTATATGACATAATGTGGATGTTCTTATTGCCCCTTTGGTATTGGCCAATATATTATCTTGACAAAGCGCACATACATTACAGAAAATTATTACAACATACGTAATTCCATTCTCTTCAGCAGTTGCTGTATAAAAAATTTCTTAAAGATTCCATTTTTCAAAAGTTCTCAAAGTGACTCTGTTTTTATTCAAAATATTATCCATTTAATAAATAATGATAATTTAATGAATTTAAAAAAAGTATAGAAAGATTGAATATTTGATTTGTTGAAAACCATAGTAAGCATAAAACCCCTTATAAAGAATATGAAAATGTCATTAGGAAATAAAAAATAACTATTATAAGCTAGAAGTTTATTCCGCTTTATTAAAAATACGTTACTGTTATATTTTTTAAAGCAATTCTAAAAACAAATTTAAAGCGCATTAAACGATAGCCAGCTTAAATGTTATAATTATTTTACTTTAAAATATAGTTATTGTAGCCACATGTGTCTTTAATTTTTTTCCAAATAAGGCTTGCATAAAATTCTTTTCTGATAGTTATTAACTAAGTAAAATTTTAGTTGTGAGCATTGTAACAGTTTCCTTTACCAAAGAAATATCCATAAAATCATCGTGATTACAGGGAAAACACTTCTAGAAACAAGCAAAAAATTAATTATGCAAAATAGTATCGTTTTTTTCTTAGATATTTGTTGTAAATATTATACTTTTGTATAAATTTTTATAAATATCATTAAGGAGGTAATTTAAGTTTAAATGGTTGAGTAACCAAATCTGGTCAATCATTTGCAATCTGACCTGGATATAAATTTTCAGTTATATCACTCCATTTTGGGTTGAAATAAAAGTTATAAAAAGATCTGTTTTTATTTTGTTGCTTTCTAATGAATGTTACAAGTTTCATTTATTTATAATTACTATTTCATACTACTTTACAGTGCTTAAGCAAAGCAAAAAACTATCAATTTTTTTTAAAGAACTTGACTTTGGTAAAATATTCGTCATAACAACCTCATAAACTTGTTCATCATTTCTAATTGACATTCTATGATCAATCTAAAAAAATTAAAAAAACTTCGAAAATGCAACAAAGCAACTTCAACACTAAAAAGTCATTTATTTCATAATTTGAAAAGTCTAGTGTTGACTCTTCTTAAGGAGGATGGAATGAATGGAGGAAGGGCGACAACTCATTTCTCACACTACCTGTGAATTCGCCCCTGGGTCTTGCTAATCGATGATCAGGCAACACTTTAGTCAAAACTTATGATTAACTTGAATAAATTAAGTTAATCATAAGCACTTTTATGTATATTTTTAATTAAATATGATGAAAGGTTTAAACTTAAAACACTTTATTTTCTTGAATTTATTTTTAATTAAAAAAAAATTATTAAACAATTTTTTTTTTAAAACTAAAAATCAATTAGTTCACAATTATGATTAAATGCTTTTACTTACGACCAAATATTTTCTGAATAAAATGTCACATAAAAGTCATCAAAAGATAATTTAAATATTCCAAAAGATACAAGTTTTCGCGTAACATAAAACTGATGAATGCGTAGGCAAATCGCCTTTTCACACGTAAAATGCAAGCAGCGTAACGTTTCTTAACAAGACCTGATATATATATATATATATATATATATATATATATATATATATATATATATATATATATATATATATATGTATATGTTAGGGTGCATCCAATGCCATGCATTCAAAAATTGATCTGTCCCTATTCTTAAAACTGTCTATCGGTTCTCACAAGACACTCTCTAAAATTTTTTAAAATTGAATAAGACTTAGAGGGGCCACCTCAAGTCTTAAACTTGCAATGAGACCCTAAACAGAAAAAAAAAAGTTTTTCAAATGTATGTCATGTTGGGTCTCAAAAGAAATAAAATTTTATAAAAATTACAAAAATAATAATAATTTTACACATGTATTATTATTCTATGTTTTATTGCATAAAAGTTATTATTTTTCAACAAAAAATTAAGAAAACCCAATTTTTCATGGTTTTTGTTAAAAAAAATTTTCAAGGTATTTTTAACAAAAAATGATAATTATTTTTGAAATTTTTATAAAGTTTCGCTTCTTTTGAGACCGAAAATGACATACATTTGAAAAACTTTTTTTTTTGCTTTTCAGGTCTTGTTGCGATTTTAAGACTTGAGGTGGCCCCCCTAAATCTTATTTAACTTGGAAAAAATTTAACAGAGTTTCTTGTGAGTAACAATAGAAAGTTTTAAGAATAGAGACAGATCAATTTTTGAAAGTATGGGGTGTTGGATGCACCCTCATATATGTGTGTGTATATCATAACTAGTGTATGTATATTTGTTTATAGTTTTTCTTTTTCTCTTTTTTAGGAAAATGACTACATGAGAGGTATTATCTCTAAGTTAACTGAAAAAATTGATCAGTTAGAAAAATCAATGGAAGTAAGAATCGGTAAGCTTTTTTCCTTTTACTGACTTCTCTCTTATTTTTTCTGAGAAAACATTTTTCAGTTTTATATATAGGTTATAACATCCAAATAAAAGTCACCCAATTAATGACTTTAGTTTAGTATATAATAAACATATCGTATCTTGATCAAGTACATTATTAACATACCATATTAACTGGCTGTATCTATCGTCCATCAGACTCATCAGAAGCCACTAATCACAAAATTAAATTGATTCTTAAACAAGCTAAAAAAGCTATTGATAATAACAAATATACTGGTCTCATAATAGCTGGTGATTTCAATTATCCAAATATAAAATGGAACGATAATAATGTACAAACAGCACTAAATATTGATAAATCAGCACAAATGTTTTTAGGTAATTTAAATGATAATTATTTACATCAAAATGTAATAAATTCAACCTTTAATCCAACAGCTTCACCAGTATCAGAGGGAAATACACTGGACTTGGTCTTAACTGATGCACCTGAGCGTATCTCAGTCATACATCACAATCCAATCTCTTGAGTAACATAGAAAAGGCACTTCAAATTTTACACTGGCATTATGAGATTCAGGTTTCAACTAGTACAAAAGAATTATATGGCAAATCAATACTCATTTTATAAGAGGAAATTATGATGAAATGAATGAAGAAATGAGAAAATTTTGTACAAATAACTGTTATAGAAGAAAGTTGAACATTGTCAACAAGGTTCTTTTTTTTTAGAAGAGAACAAGGTTTTTTTTCTCAAATTTTTATTGTTTTCATATATTTATTATTTCATATAAAATTTTCATTGCACACACACACACACACACACACACACACACACACACACACACACACACACACACACACACACACACACACACACACAATTCTTTGTGTACTTTACCATAAAACGTTATTGATGACTTTTTTTTTTTTTCAATATCTATACTTTCAAAAAGGTTGCAAGCAACTACTATTAGAGTTGGAAGTTACTGGAAGAGAAAAAGATGAAGTTTATAGAGCAAGATAACGATTGGCAGACAACTTAAAAGATTGCAAATTATATGAATCAGGAAAGCAAGATGAAGGAAGATGAATTTCAAAGAACTGATTTTCAAGGAAAAAAAACTAGATGAATAAGGATTTTTAGAGCACAAAGGAATAGTCACAGTAGAAGGATGAGGCTTAACTGAATGACAAGTAACATGAGAATGAATTTTAGTAGATGGCACAAGAGGCGCAAGCTCTTTAGACCAGTATCCATTATAGTATTTATAGAAAAGAGAAAGAGAAGCAACATTATGGCAATGTGATAATGGTTGGAAGTTGGCTTCAAGAGCAGGTCCAACTATGTTTACAATGCGTTTTTGCACCTTGTCTAAAAGAGAAAGGGTCACATTTGAAGATCTGCTTCAGATATGGCAGTATTCCAAACAAGGATGGATTTGAGATTTATAGAGATAAAGAATAGAATCCAAAGTAAGAAAGTGGCAAGCACGATTAAGAGATGTAACTTTAGAAGATGCTAATTTTGCAATCGATTTAATATATGGTTTCCATGAAGGATCAGAGGTAAGAGGTAATCCTAGAAGATGAAGGGTAGATGACTCCTCGTGTACATTACCGTTCATAAATATATGAAGATCTAGATTATTGCAATAACAATTAGCTGAAAAAGTTTATACCAAATAAGGAGCTGCGGGGGCTTTAACACATGCATTAACTAAGGGTTTGGGTTAAGGCAATTATCATCTAAGTATGAAGATTTTTTATTATTTCAAAAGTATTTTTTATTATTCCTTGTTTTATCTTTTTCATAAAATCTGATTTGATTTTCATTCTGCATTTTTAAACTTCAAGTGTCCTAAATATAATATTTAGTACACAAATATACTATACAAAATGTCACTACATTAGTGGCAAGTCAAATGACATATTAATCTTTATTTATAAAATAAATTATGCAAAAATAAATTATGCAAAAAATATAAGAAAGGAATAGTTAAACTAATAAATAAGATATTTTTAATTTTAAAAATATTTTTAATTATTGGCGCTATATGAAGTGAGTAAAAATGATATCAAAAATAAGTTATTGTTATTTAATCTCAAGTTATATAATTATAGATTTGCTTGATGAAAATTTTACCAAACTCTCATCTGATTTTATTGAAACAAGAAGGTGTCTTGGCCATATAGAGGTAAGTGTTTTGAGAATATGTTGGGTTTTTTTTATGTTGAATGTATTGAGAAAATCTAGTATAAATATTTTTTTTGGATAGTTTTGAGGAATTTTATGCATAAGTATTGTTGATCATTTTTATATCTGTTTCATTTATAACTTATTATAGATTTATAATAATTTGTAGAAAGAAATAACGAGTATGGATTCACGCACATTTAATATTGGAGCATTTGATGTACAATCTGTACTTAAGTGTAAAGGAACATTTGTCGGCCATCATGTGAGTATAAAAACAGAAATTGAAGAAAGCAAATTAAAATCATGAAAAGAATTTTTTTTTAAATATATTTTTCAGGGCCCTGTATGGTCATTGTGTGTCTTTTCTTCATTTTTATTCAGTGGTTCTTCAGATAATTCAATAAAGGCAAATTTTTTGATTTTATTTTTTAAGTTGTGATAACTAGATTTTTTCTAATAGTTAATATATTTGTTTTATTTTTATAGTTTATATTTAAATATATACTTAAATTATATATACTTAATTATAATAATTATGAAAAAAAAGTTTAAAAGTAAAATTTTAAAATGCTCTTAAATAGATTCAGTTGTGTATGTAAAAACTAAAAGGTAAATTGTTTTTAATTCATTTTCATAGAAATCATTTAGTAGGTTTGTTTTTAGAAATGTATTTTATGGTAGGTTTTCCAATAGAAACAGTATTGTTAATCCTTGGCCTTTGTTTTTAGCTTTAGTAGGTTTGTTTTTAGAAATGTATTTTATGGTAGGTTTTCCAATAGAAACAGTATTGTTAATCCTTGGCCTTTGTTTTTAGCTTGTCATATATACCTTTATTTTATTTCAATAATGTTTTACTTTTGGACAAGGTTTTCTTTAAAGATTAGTCTTGTTTAGCAACACCTGTTCTGAGGTTTGGTTGTACCATCATGTGGTATTGCCTTGGTAACTTATGTCCTTGATATTTCAACATTTATTCTTGACCTTGGGATTGGTCTTTATCATTTGTTCTTAGTCTTGACCTTGCAACATGTGATCTTGGTTTTGCTAAATTTTGTTTTGTTGACAATAGTGTATAGAAATATATGTTTCAGTAGGTGGTCCATAGAGATGAATTTTTTTGGTAGGTTTGTCCTTAAAAATGTAATTTTCTGTAGGTTTGGGACACTCGATCAAATTACACATGTGTTAAGACTTTTACTGAACATTCTGGAATGGTACTGACATTGTGTGCTTATAGGTATTTTTATTTGTTAATTATTTTAGTTTATTGTTAGTTTTTAGTTTATTTGTTGAAATAATCTCTTTTCACCCCCACCCCACCAACCCACTCCTCCTTTCTACGCACACAAAATATAAATTCATTTGTTCACTTATCCTGATTTTTTAGCTAAATTGTTGTTGTTGTTTTGGTTGTTCTGTTAAATCTAACACTTGTATTCGGTTTTTTAGAGGAAAGTTGTATAGTGGTTCTGCTGACTGTACAATAAGCGTGAGTACTGATTGCACATTGAGCGTATAATTTAGTTTTAAAATAATATTTGTAGTAGATAGTTGACTTTTATTGTAAACTACTAGGTCTTTGATATTGAAAGTTTAAAATTGATTGAGAATTTTTCTGCTGATGAAAATCCTATATGCACATTGGCTGTTGGTAATGGAATGCTTTTTAGTGGTTCATTCAAATCAATCAAGGTAATTTGCATCTTGCACTTTTTTGTTATTGTTTTTGTTGTTTTTTCTTTTCCATACTTTGTGAGAAAGTTAATGAAAAACAATATTAGTTACTACTACTGTACACCAAATATTTATTTTTGGTTTTAGGTTTGGGACATTGGAGCCTTAAAGTTTCGTCAAGCACTTAGTGGTCTTAATCATTGGATAAGAGCACTATATACTACAGAAAACAATCTTTACAGTGGTTCATTTGAAGCCATAAAAGTTAGTTTTCAATTTTTAAAGTAACTTCTGATTTTTAAAAAAAAAGCAAATTGCTAAATTTGTTTTTTGTCATGAGGATGTGAGAGGGAAGGGGGGTGTAGGGTTCCAAAATTGTCAAAAATTGCATTACGTAATTAATAAATGAATTTAAGTTGCGCTCTTTTATTACTGGTTTCATATACATTGCAGAAATTTAGTATAGTATTATATTGCTTTTTTTTATATGTAGTTAGTTATCTGTAGTAGTTGTAACTGAAGTAGCTTTAACTTTCATGGTACTTCCTACCAATACTACCATGTTATACCATTTAGAACCATTTGGTACTTTCCTGTACCAATCCCCTTAAATCTTCAAAATATCAAATCATTATAATCTTTCAGTTTTTAACTGAAAACAACTGTAATAAAAGAAAAAAATTTCTTTTTGTATATTTTGTTTTAATGTGATGAATTATGGATGTAAAAATTTGAGGTCATGTGATGTATGCAAAATAGATCCTTTTGCTTAATTCTTGACTAGAAAAGTTGTCAGTTCAAACTACTTTAATTTTTAAAATTTTGTTTTTAGATTTGGGATTTAAAAACATTAGAACAAATTCGAGTTATACAAACACAGGGTGGAAGTGTATATTCATTAGTTGTTTCTAGAGAATATATTATTTGTGGAACTTACGAAAACTATATCAATGTAAGAATAACTGTTTTTTTTAGATAGAGTTCTTGTATTGTTTTATGACCATACAGGGCACAACATATTAACAAATGTGCGAATATTTGTTAAAAAAAAGACAGAAAAATAAATGTCACATTTTCTTACTTTTACTTAAGGGATCGTTTATAAAGTATGTACGCTCGGAGGGGAAGAGCAGGTCTGCAAATGTCGTATATGAGATGGGAGGGCAGAGGGTCAATTATAAAAGAAAGGAGGCATTAAATTAAAAAAAATATCATAAAATGTAAGATAAATAGGTTAAAAGTGTAGGTACTTTTAGGGAGGTGGAGGGTACTCAAAAAAGTGTATTGCAAAATGCGGAGGGGGGTGGACGAAAAAAAAGCGTACGTACTTTATGGACAACCCCTAAGCAACCCCTAAGTTAGCCTAAAATTTTTAAAAATGAACGCATAACTTCAGTAATTTTTTTTCCAAATAATTATGTCATTGATAGTTTTTTATTTATTATAAAAAAAACATATATATTATAAAAAAACAATAAGTTACTAAAATTTAAAACGCATTTTCAACAACTTTAAAAGAAACACTGCTAATACTTTCTTTAATAGCGTTACTTTTAAGTTTAATAATTAAGTACACAACTGAAGAAAGTAATTATGTTTTAGCATGGTTTACAAAACCATGGGAAATTTTAGTTAAAATGAATGCATTTGCAATTACTTTTAAAGAAACTATGCTAAAACATTGCTTTCTTCAAAAACGTGTTGTTTTTTTTTATTTTTTTATTATCCTTAAGTTAAAGTAATGTTTGCCCTTTTTAAAGTTTTGAAAATTTTTTTTAAGATTTGCAGAAATATATATAATTTAATAGAATATATAGAACTATTATGTTTTTTTACTGTGTGTTTAACAACACCAATAATGTGATATTTTATTATTAAATACTTAATATTATAAATATAATAATATCATATTAAGTATTTAATAATAACTTAATATAATAACTTAATAAATACATATTACTCTCTCCGTTCTGAAATACTGTTCCGATTTCACGTTGTTTTTTTTTTCAAAATACTATTCCGATATGATTTTATTGATAATTTTAATGAGAAAAAAATCAAATATCTTTAATAAAATGACTTAGTTAGAAAATAAAAAATTATTCGAAAACTTTATTAATTTGCGTGCACTTAGCAAATGTGTGAAAAATTGTTTTGAATTAATAAAAAAATTTATAAAATACAATAAGCATCTTTGATATATCTAATTATTATATATCTTATTAACTAGAATAAAAGTTATTTAAACATAAAACTTCCTTCTAATTTAATAAAAAACTATTTAAATAAAAAATTAAAAAATTAAAAGAATTGAAAATAAAACTGGCTTATTCATGGCCAATGGCACAGGTTTCGAAGTGGAGGTGCACAACCATCTATTTCTTAAAAAAAAAAATCCTCTAGAACTTCTTTTAAAAAAAGAAAAACCAAGAAAAGGGCCTTTAGAAAAAAAGCTTTTTCTAAAGACCCTTATATTTGACATACCTCTTAAATTAAAAATGTGTTAATGACAAGTTTTGAAACAAAATTCATTGTTCCAAATTTAATAATCCCATGCTTTATGTTGAATGTGTTTCGTTGGTAACACTCTGAGAAGAAAAAAACTAGGTCCAGCTGATCACAAATGTTTTGCTAGTGCAAAAGTTGAAAGTAATTTTGTTTTATTTGTTAACTAAATATCTTTTACTTCATAATTAATAGTATTATGTTTTCTTTATAAATAAAAAGTGATAATGTTGTGTGAACAATTTTTTTTAAGATCAAAAACTGTGGTTTGGTTATTAGGAGATGTCATTGATTGTCTTCCAGTCAAAATAGAGAAAAGTAACTTGTTTGTAATACTTTGCAAAAACATAAGAATAGAAGAAACACACAAAAGATAGATTATTTGAAATTTTCAATTACTAGTACATTGCTCATATTAATAGTACATTGCTCATGATGATGCACCTAACTACTACAACATCTAACTTGATTAGATGTTGTGTAAAACATCTAACTAATGTCATCAAGGTTACCAAAATGATTGAAAACATTTTATTTTGCATACAGAAACCACGTTTTAAAAGAGTTAAGCTTGAGCTCAAACAAGTATGTCTATTCAATACGTTTGTGTAAATAAAATATTGCCTGTGTTCTCTGGCAGTATTGATCCTTAGATCAATCATTTCTAGCTGATAAAAAAGTTCTGACTTGTTACTAAGTATTGAAAGTCACAGAGAGAAAATGCCAAACTTTGAAAAATCTTCAATGAAAAAACTTTTTTTTGACAAATAGTAAAAGTGTGACAAATAGTAGATTGACTATAGTTTATTTATATATTGAAACCATGATCTATCATCATCAATATCTATCATCAATGTTATCTTCAATATAATTATTATGAATAAAACACATTTTTTGTCTTTATTTAGGCAGCAAAAAGTATTTCAGCTTTTTATGTTTTAAATCAAACTTTGCTTTTATAAAATTTCAACTTTTGATTTTTTTTTAATGTTCTTTATATCTGTTTCAATAAGAGATAAAGAAAAACTTTTATCAACTTTTACTATTTTAAAATATATTTAAATTATTTACATTTAAATTAAAAAAATAAACTTTTTATACTAAATTTTTTACTAAATTTTCCGGTAAAGAATATTAAAAGTTAAAAAAAAAATGCATACATATATATACAGATTTCTTAACAAGTTCATACATTAATATTTGGTTTTGTTAATTTTTCTAAGGAGATATAATTTTAAAAGTTTTGATAACACATTTTAAGTATCTGAAAATGTAATGTAGCAAAGGTTTTCAATACTTGTTCAATGTTTTTTTTATTTTTTGATAGTATCATTGAGTTCAAACTTTTTCTATTTTTGTTTTCAAAATTGATGTTGAACTTAGTACAGAATGTTTAAATGGAGTTAAAGTGTTTTTATTTGTATTAGGTATGCAATGTTTAAACAAAGTATTTTTTTTTTTGCCTAGATATGGGATGTCAAGACCTACAAATCAGTTGCAAAATTAACAGGTTTTTTATTTTTTATAACTGTGCCATAGTTTTGTTTTGTAAATCAAGTTAATGTTATCAAGAAAATTCTATAAGAACCATGCAATAATAAAGATTAAAATATATTTATGTAACTTATATAACTTGTTTCTTTTACTAGCAGTAAGAAAAAAAAACTAGTTACCACTTATAAGTTTTTTACTAGCAAAATAAACAAGTTCAGGAGGAATTTTCATTTTTCAAAAACTTACAGAAAAAATGCTATTTTAATAATACATAACTTGTATTTATAAAAAAAACAGAAGATATTTATTTTGTAAAAATTACATTAAAGGTAGTAAATGATAAAAATTATTTTGCAAAAATTCATTTAAGGGGTAAAGTTTGATCCCAATCACATCCCTAATAGTACCATGCTGGAGGGTTAGGGGTCATAAATTTTTTAGTTAATATAAATTAAAATTTTGTTTAATTGTTTAATCAAGGAAGTTTAACATATCTCCTTGATTATATCCATTTTTTTATCAATTTTTTAATCTGTAAACAGCTGTCAGTATTCATAGTAATACTTTTTTAACAAATTTTTTTGTATTTGTTTGATAGATCCTGAACCTCTACCTAAAAAATAATCCCTAAGAACTATAAATATTATGTTGACAAAAAATACCCTAAGTATTCATAGACAAGGGGTGATGATCCATTAATGAGTCTCCATTCTAACTGGCAGTTTTATATCATTTTTATTTTATGGATCAAAATTTTCATACAAATAGCATTTTACATAATTTTGTCAAATTATTTAGCAAATATTATAATGCTGTGTAAAATGTATCCAGAAACACAAAATAATGTTTAATATTTTGGAACATCAGTAATTAATCAAGAATAAAATAATTTGGAGAGTATTTATAAAATATTTAACCTCAAGCTAATGCTAAAAAATATTGAAATCATTTTTAAATAAATATAAAAAAAGAAAAATCCATAATGTTACAGCATAAAAGTGGTTAGAAAAATTCAACAACCAAAAATAAAAATTTATTTTCTAACTTACTTTTTCTAATTTTTTATTTCTTTTTACAATAATTTGTGTTTTTTGCTTAGGTCATGTTGGAACCGTTTATGATTTGGTTTTAATGACATTGGTTGATGCAACTCGTGTGATCAGTGCATCTTATGATGGATCTCTTAGAGTAACTAATTTTTAATTATTTTGTATATTTTTCAAAATTGATTTGTTTACTTGTCATTTATTATATAATTGTTTTATTAAACTCTAATAAAATATGCTAAGATGACTATAAATTTGTTGCTCATAAAGCCTCATAAAAAAAGATGGCTATTAATTTCGAGATAATTTTGACCTTAAATTTTTGAAAGTCTAATATTCTCATCTTTTCAGAAAGTCTAGCAAACTTAGTTTAGTGACTCTGAAGCTGGCTGATTGTAAGGTTTACAAACAGTCAGCCAGTTCATAAAATCAGAGAGGCTTCTTTCAACAGCTGTAAAACACTAAATTTTAACAGTGTGATCTTGCACAAGAAAAGTGCCCTTGTTAGTGCTTTTGGTGTGCATTGTTGAGGCATCATAAGAAGCCCTTTATTAGCAGTTCGGGTTGATTAACGTGAATGAGGCAAACTGCATACCTAATTTCTTATTGTGTTATGCACTATCTATGATTGAGTCACATTCACTATTGATTTAAAACATGAGTAAAGTATTTTAAAATATTAAACAACAACAAAAAACATCATTACCACCAAATTTTTTCAAATATATTATTTGCAAAAAATCCTGGTCTTTGATCTGGTCTTTAAAATTTCTTTTAAGTAATCCTCGTCTTTGAGGTAACTTTTCAACTGTTTCAATCGTACATTTTTTTAAAATTCACCTGAACTACTTGCTCTTTGTAAAAATAATTTAAAACTGGCTGTTTTATCTTCGGGATGTAGTCTTGATGGCTAATATCCTTTCAATTACAATTCTACAATAGTCACATGCTTTGTCTGGGAATATACTTGCATGCCAATTTTGTCAATTTTGTTGTGAAATAAGGTTTGAATTCTTTAATTATTCTTTAATGTACTTTCAATTTTCACTTTTCTTTTTGTTCTTTATCATTTTTCTTCTTCCCAAAATTGCACTTTTTTCCATTACAAAGTTAGCATCTTTCATGTGGTCTCTTTTTTGCAGTGCTCTCCATTTTCTTACTCTTGATTCAATTCAATACTGTTGTCATATTTGAGCTAGTTCTTTTAATGGTTCAAAACAATAAATAGCTTCAAAAGCAGATTATAAATGTTAGATTACTAGCTGCTACGCTTGAGCCCCTGTATCATTGTTGGTAGTACTTCTTTTTTCTACCATATACTACCATGATTGTTGCTCAAGCAATGAAAATCTCACAACTCGTCATTCAGCAAAATTGCATCGTTTTACTGTAGCTGTTCCTTCATCTTTTTATTTTAGTCTTTAATCCTCAAGCATTTGTGTATTGGAATTCTATACTGTCTTCGTGTTTTCCTTATTTATACAATTTACTGTCTTAAGTCTTCTATCAACCACTTTCTTACTCTTCTTTGTTTTATGTTAACTCCTAACTCAATAAGTGGTTGCTTGCAGCCTTGTTAAGAGTTTTTTGAAAAAAACAATAAACATATTTAACTTTCATTTAGGTCTGATTTTTAATAAATTTTTACAATATTTGTTGCTTTGTTGATTTTTATCAAATGGCATTACTTAAAAATAAATGAGCTTCTTATCTGTTTATAATTGTAATAAATTCTACAGTTTATAATTGTAATAAATTCTCCAGTTTAAATTTCATTTACATTTTAAGTAAAATTAATGTTATAAACTTTGGTTGTTTTTTTTGAAGTTACTTTTAAAACAAAATAATATCTTTTGTGTTAATTGCATGACACAACAATTCCAAAGCAAAAATATTGCTAACAAGATTAATATGTCATAAAATGTTACTAAGAACATTACTTAGTTACTGATATTTGCTGATTCTGCAATTTACATGATTTTATTCATTTCAGATTTAAAAATGCCTAAATCAATGAGGTTGAAAAAAAGATTTTATAAATAAATGATAAATTAATAAAAATTAGTTATAAATTAAAAAAGTTCTTATAAAGCATATTGTTTGTAAAGTATGTTTTAAAAAATTTTATATTTACAAGGCATTTTATTTACTCAGTAATTTTTTAAAAATAGGTTTGGAGTTTAGATAATTTGCAGTGTGTCCAAACATTGTTTCGCCATCAAGGTAGTGTAACATCTTTAGCTGTTTGTCGTGGAAGATTGTTTTCTGGTTCTGTAGACAGCACTGTCAAGGTTAATTAATTTTAAATCATTTTGTTTATTTATTTTTGAATTTGATAATTGTTAATACTTTCTGTAAATTCCCAATTTCTTCTTTATTCTTTTTTTTATTTTTTTTTATTTTGTTAAAAATTTTTTTTTTTTTAAATTTTAGCTTATTTAAAAAGTTAAATTTAAAAATAAAAAAATACAACAGCTGATGTAAGAAAAGAAATATGATATATTTGAAAAATTTAATGCATCAACTTTTATATAAGAAAAGTGACTCATTTGAAAAATATGGCATATGCAAAAAGGGAAATAAATAAGAGAGCTTATTTTAGTGGAACTAAGTATAACTTCACCTTACCAATGTCACTAATGTCAGGTGGCAATTACTTTTGAGAAGTCTAATCAGTTATTTTTTTTACTTTTCTTTTTTCTTTTAACTTAAACAAATTTTGACAACCTAGACAACTTTACAGAAAAACAAGCTGACAAACTACTCAATACTTACACAGAGGACAATGCAGAAGGTACTTTTGCATTGTCCTCTTTTTTTTTTTTATGTGTGTCCTCTAATAATTTAAATTACAGCTTTTTTAATATTTTTTAACATAACACAAAAAAAATTTTTGTTTGTAATCATTGATCTTTTAGGTCTGGTTGTAATCATTAATCACTGGAAAGTCAATGACACCATGTTGTAATATAATATTTATTGTTATCAAATACTATATACTTACTTACGAGATAATGTTAAAGACATAAGTATTTTCTAAAAAAGGTTTTTGTGAGATAATGTTAAAACATGAGGTGTTTTTAATAATAATTTTTATTTTGTTTTATATAATTTTTTTATAGATATTTTAATATTTTCATTAGTGGAAAACTTTTTAAACTATTTAAAATAAGAAATGAATGCTGATTTTGTATTTTTGTTAAAGAAAAATGTAATTGATGCAAACTATTTATCTTTATACTTAGTTGCACCCACCCCTCCCCTCCCCCCTGTGAAACATCGCATCATATTGAAGTAACCATTTGTGGGGGTTTCATTTTGGCAGCAAATATCTGTTTCGAATCAATCTGAAAGTTAAAAATAAACTAATAAGTCAAAATACTAATAATTTTGTGTTTAAAAACAAAAAAATATGTGCTTATGTCCTTTTTTGCAATAAAATCTAATTTATTTTAATTTAAAATGATTATTAATTTTAATACTTTTATGTAATTTCACTTTTATTCAAATCTACCTTAACCTTCAGTTAATGTATGTACTGAAACCTCAGTTCAATTTTCTGGTTGCACGCTAAGGTGTGTCATATTATAAGATTTTTTTTTTAAACATTTCTACAAAAAGATGGTTTATGGAAAACAAGTGTACAATTATTTTAAAGTTAAAACTAAATTTAAACAAAATAATAGAAAAAAAAACTTATATTAAACTAATAGGAATTGTGGTTTTAAATTATTTACATATTTATGGATATTTTTTGTAATTAGCCACTATCCTAACCACAGATATTTATGACAATATTATTTTTTACAATTAGCTTCAATTCTAACCACAGATATTTATGGTTATTTTTTGCAATTAGCTGCATTCCTAACCACAGGTGTTTATGGTTATTTTTTACTTTAATTCTAACCATAGATGCTTTTGGTTATTTTTTACAAATAGGTTCTGCAAACCACAGATATTGTGTTGCATCCACACATTTTTCTAATACTTTTACATATATTTTATATCAGTGTTTTTATAAGAAACAAACAATAAAAACAAGGAAAGAATATATTAAAATACTTAATAAAAGGTATTTACATAATATTGATTGATAAGTGGATCCAAGCCAATGCTTTATTTAGATATCCTGTAACACATAAAATATTAAATTACTGCAACACTGATGGATGATTGTAATATGGTTAATCTAGTTGCTAGGGGAAGAGCAAGTTTAAATGATAAAGATAGGTTTGTGGCTAAACTTGGCTAATTGTTTGATATACTGAATAGTAATTGCCAAATTATTACCTGTTGGGATAAGAACTGTCAGAATATAATGATGAAAGAAATTTGATGGTAATATTTATGTTTTTAAATTACGTACACGGCCATAAGAACTTAAAACAGTTCGCAACTCTCACTACCCTTGTTATACTGTGACAAACCACTGCACTTATCAACACTCGTGTCAAAAAAATTACTTACAATTATATGCAAGTTGTACTGAACCCCCTAAGTGTCCTCTGCTCTCAGTGTCAATGCAGAAGTCTGTGGCAATCGTCCTGATGGGATACTCTGAGAATAGTCCTTTTAGAATAACACAATGGGATACTTTAAAAAGATAACCTGGTGTAGACCCAGAGTGGAACTTTTCAATAAATATAAATATTTATTGCAAAGTTTTAATAGTGTTGTACTTAGGTTAAAACATAGCAGTTTAAATAATATTAAATGTTACTTTTATTTACATTATTTTACAAGACATTAAATAACAAAAATTTACTTGTAGTTAAAACAAAACATATATAAAGATTTGCAACAAATAATTAAACATCAGGATAAAAGTTTTTAATTTAAGTTTGGCAAGACAGAGGAAATATTTGAAATATATCAGTATTTAGTAATGCTAAACTCATTCAAACGCATTTACAAAATGAAGTTAAGAATCGTCATCAAAGGAACTATAAAATTATTTCCAACATAGCTTTAACCAGCATTCTGTATAGTAATGGGTTTACAAGAAACAGCAGCAGTTTTACACTCATCTATTGATCACAATAAAGTAAAGAGAGCTAATAAAAAAAACTCTTTCTATAGATTTTAATGCTCAATGCAGAACTAGCATTATTGATTTTTTTTTAATGGTAGAGTTGATAATACAAAAAAATTCAAAAACATATAAAACATTGAAACATTGCTCAGAATATATGTGAATTTTAAAAAAAGAAAGGCTGAGATAAAATAGGTGGTGATTATGCAAGTATTAAACAAGATAGTCAAGCAATACATTAGCTGGAAAAGTTCCTAATATCATCTGCAGTATTGATACTCCTAATTTGCATGCTCTCAATCCATACATGCTCATAACTAACTCAGTTTAAAAAAATTTTATTGTGGGAGTATTCATGCTGGAAAATACATGCCTATGTGGTTTAGGTATGTTTGGTTTAGATTTTATATCAAACACAGGTAGAAAAGTAAAACAGATAACAGAAGTGGTAAGCTAAGTTTTTTCAGATGAAAAATGGAATGGTTTTATAAAAGGGGAGTACTTACTAATACATTTAATGTCTACTAATTAATCTAACATCTACTGAATGGTCAAAGAAAGATTTTATCTTAATGACAAAGATTAAAAATGTAAATTTTGTTTTGTTAAAATATTGTAAAAATTCCTTAATATTTTCAAACCCAAGATTTGTACCCCATTGTAAGAAAGTAAAAGAAAATAATTTAATAAAATTAAAGCTAATTAAATGAAAAACAAAAAAAAAAAAAACTTTAAAAACTCTCAAGTCAATTATTATTAATATATGATCGTTTTGGCTTAAATTAAACAAAAAGTATGAGTGAATTTTTAATCAGGATTACCATTAGCTTAATTATTTTGGATTTTGTCATTATTTTTTAATTAAAATGATGTATTTCAGCAGCTTTAATAAACTCTCTGATCATTCTTGTTCACAAACAATCTTACTAAAAACTTTCTGACAAAAGTATTAAATTTTTTATTTTTTAAATGTTTTTGTATTAGATTTTATGCAAAAAAAACTTAAAAATAAAAATAAAATGAAATCTCAATATTTTAATATTATTCTTCGAACTTGCCACCTTTTATTGT
>NC_088927.1:24455000-24460000 GCF_038396675.1 Hydra vulgaris
CATGTCATGTTTGTCATACAGTTAATTGCCTGTCATTTACTATTATTTGTGTCATACTGTAGTAATTAACTGTAATTGATTTCCTGTACTGTTAATAGCTACATTTTTTGTTGTGTAAAAGATTTTTAAAAAAATTTTGGTATTTAATTTTGAATATTTAGTTAAATTATTTCTTTTTATTTATTCATTTTGATTATTTCTTCTTTTTTTTTGTTTGTTTTATCTACATAATTTAACTTTTAAAATCTCATAACTGAGGTAGAAAAAATGCTTTTTTTACTATTTAAAAAAAAAATTTAATTGATGTTTAATCCAATTTAAAAATTTAATGGGTTTTAAATGATGCCTAATTTATCTTAAATTGACATAATTAGCCATTTTTATTTATTTTTTTAAACACATTTTTAAACTATTTTAAATGAGTTCTAGATTTTTTTTTTTATACTTAAATTCACAGGGGATTACTTTTTTTTATACTTAAATTCGCAGGGGATTAATTTTTTTTTATACTTAAATTCACAGGGGATTACTACAAAGCTATTAGTTATTGTTTTTGTTATTATTATCTTTCTTCCCCGTCCTCCTACTTGCTTTAGCCTTTTAACTCCAAAACGTCATAAGACCAAGCTGTTTCAACAGAAGAAAATTATGATTCAGGTATATCTAGAAGATATGTATAATGATGGAGTTTATAAAAGCAGAATTAGCAGTATATTAGAAAAATTACCAAGCAGCTTACAATTTTGTCAATTGTGAGGAAATGAAACAGGAAATCTATTTTTCCTTATTTGATATACATTAGACATTTTTGTTTAAAACTGTGTTTTTAATAAAGGTTTTAGAAATTCATACATTGTATGAATTTCTAAAACCTTTTTAACTTTTCCTTTAACCTCTTCATAATATTTTAAATTCTTTTTAAGTATTAAACTTTAGTTTAAAATCTTACAAGGCAGTTAACTTTAGCTTAATTTCTTCTTAAGTATTTAACTTAATCTAAAAGTTTTTTTAAGCAGTAAACTAAAGTTGGTCATAAGTACTAAACTATAAAATGGTCAGAAGTAGTTTAAGTTCTGGTTCTTAAAACAAGAAACTGTTTATAGATATAGACACAATTTAACAATTGACACTGACCTGACGACAATTTAAAAAAACGCTAAATGGAAATACAATCCTTCAAAGTCTAATGTAACTTATTTAGAAATAAGTAACATTTTTATTAGCACAATAGTTATTTATAATATCCTGATGAGTGTTTGGATAATTTAAGGGTGAAATATCTAGTAAAATGTGTTAAGATAATCTTTAAGTAAGGGTGAAATATCTAGTAAAATGTGTTAAGATAATCTTTAAGTAAGGGTGAAATATCTAGTAAAATGTGTTAAGATAATCTTTAAGTAAGTGTGAAATATCTAGTAAAATGTGTTAAGATAATCTTTAAGTAAGGGTGAAATATCTAGTAAAATGTGTTAAGATAATCTTTAAGTAAGGGTGAAATATCTAGTAAAATGTGTTAAGATAAGCTTTAAGTAAGGGTGAAATATCTAGTAAAATGTGTTAAGATAATCTTTAAGTAAGGGTGAAATATCTAGTAAAATGTGTTAAGATAATCTTTAAGTAAGGGTGAAATATCTAGTAAAATGTGTTAAGATAATCTTTAAGTAAGGGTGAAATATCTAGCAAAATGCGTCAAGACAATCTTCAATCAAGGGCGAAACACCCAGCAAAACGTGTTAAGATAATCTTTAAGTAAGGGTGAAATATCTAGTAAAATGTGTTAAGATAATCTTTAAGTAAGGGTGAAATATCTAGTAAAATGTGTTAAGATAATCTTTAAGTAAGGGTGAAATATCTAGTAAAATGTGTTAAGATAATCTTTAAGTAAGGGTGAAATATCTAGTAAAATGTGTAAGAACTTAAAATAATAGCTCATTTTCATCAAATTTGATTGATGAGTTTTTATTGACATTTGTTATTGTTTCTTTTTCAACAAAAAAAGTTCAAAAAAGTTATGACTTTATTATACTAAATTATTACTCAAAATTGTTTACTGTGATGTAACATTCTATAAAATGGCATTTTTTTTAGGATATAAGATATATGAATTTTATTCATAGTTGCAAAAGTTGAACCAATTTTGGTTCCATACTTTGTAAGATGACTTTGTGCACCTAAGGAGTAATTTAAACCAAAAAAGTCAATTTTGCTAAAAATGGACTTAAGTTTTGCTTTGCAGGGACGATGTATAGATTTGATGTCAAAGTTTGATTTGTTATGGAAAGAAAAACTACTAAAGGGTAACTTCAATTTGGGGTAATTTCAAAGAATTTGCAGAGGCACAATTTTTTAATTCAAATATGCTTAAATTTGTCAGATGCTTTATCATGGTTTTACCTGGAAATTACCCAGATACATTTTTTTTTAAATTACTGATACATTAAGTGACTTTTTAAAAATTAAGTTATCTTTTTTTAAATGGTGAGTTAAGTTTTGATAAATTTAGTCGGCTATTTATTTTGCTTTTTTTTTTTTTTTGCCAATCAATCCCTAAAAGATTTTTGTTTATTTTAAAACTAATCAGATTTAAATAAAACTATGCCCAGAATTAAAATGAGTGCAAATATAAATGTAATTGTTTTTTTACTCAAAAATATGGTTCTTGTTTATTCGTATTATTATTTATTATCGTATTTATTATTTATTATCGTATTATCGTATTATTAACGTATTATCGTTTATTGTATATTCATCATAGAAGATATCTTTTTTTTTTACTTCTGAAATTTATAAAATATTGTAAAAGTCTTCTTTTTTTTTTAATTTTCTTTGATAATTTAACTCATAGATCTAACCTTAAGAGAGAAAAGCCTACTTCAAGAGCTGCAAAAAAGGAAAAATGTTGTCTTAAAAGAAATTCAGGTTGTTGTTTTTTATTTTGGGTCTAATATAAAATTTAAAATAAAATCTAATAATAATAATTAAACAGTTTGGATTACAAATGTTATCATGATTAGTATTGCTACCAAAATTAGTATTATTGCTATAACTACCATTTTTATCATTGTTTTTTACCAATAGCAAATTAATGATGAAATTAATGAAATTTCCAAAGAGCTAGAAATAATTGAACAGCAAGATAGCAAGTAAATCTTTTCTATTTTGGTTTCATTTTTTTTTTACTTTTTTTTTTTCCTCATTTTCTTTTTTTTTTTTTTTTGGTTATTATTATTTAAAAATATTGAAAAATAAGTTGAATATTTAACTTTTAGCTGTTTGCCTACTACAACTGAAAAGCTGTTAGCTGTTGGGCGTAAAAAATTTAACATTTCTGTAGAAAAAGTAAATTAAATTTTCAGTATTTCTAAGAATAATTTTATCATAATTGATACTTCTGTAAAATAAAATTTGCTATATAAACTAAAATATTTTCAGGGATTTGAATATCTATTCCAAAACAAACTTATTAATGACACACCTGAAGATATAGCAAAGTTTCTTTTTAAAAATGATGGTTTAAACAAAGTTAAAATTGGCGAATATTTAGGAGAATAGTAAGTATTTATTAAAGTTTTGTTCATTTTATGTATTTTTTTCATTTTATGTTTTTTTCTTTCGTTCATTTTATGTATTTTGTATATTTGTTTTGTTCATTTTATGTATTTTTTATTTTATTTTTATTTTTTATTTATATTTTGTTTATTTATTTATATTATATATATTATTATTATTTACTTATTTATATCATATATTTATATTTTTGTATTATATATTTATTTATATTATATTTATATATTATATTTATATATTTATATTATATATTTATTTATTTATATTATATATATTTATATTATATATATTATTTATTTATAATTTATTATTATATTTGTTTTGTTCATTTTATGTATTTGTTATGTTCATTTTATGTATTTTTCTATTTAGTGACTAGTATTTGTGTATATATAGTGAAACATTAATGTTCTTAACTTTATGAAACTTTAATGTCAATATATTATAGGTAGTTGCTAAAGCTTGGAATATTTAATTTTTTATAGTAAACAGAACAATTTAAACGTTTTGAAAGAATATGTTGCTCTACATGATTTTGAAAATAAAACTCTTGACGCTGCATTGAGGTATTTTATTGTTTTAGTTGTATTAATTGACATCAATAGTTAGTTTAAATTATCAATTTTAAAACTAAAATTAGAGTTATAAAAATATAAGGAAGTTGTTATATTGATTGGAATTTTCAGGGAGTTTTTGTGGAGTTTTCGGTTGCCTGGTGAAGCACAAAAGATCGATAGAATGATGGAAGCATTTGCAGTTCAATACTGTTCAGTTAATCCAGGTGTTTTTAAAACTGCAGGTTAAATAAAAAAGTTTCTTTTTTTTCATTAATTATAGTATTTTTTTATTTCATTAATTATAGTATTATTTTATTCATATTTATTATTTTTATATACTACTTTTAGTATTATTATCTTTTCATCTTATTATATACTCTGATGTGTGTCAATAATAGTGTATTACTTGCAGTAATATATTCTTTAACAAAAATTAGGCACCTTTTATGTTAAAGTTTTTTATTAATAAGGTTTAATACTTAAATTAATAATTCATTCATATATTTAAGATTTGTTATTTTGCAATGTTTTGTTTATTTTTAAGATACTTGTTATGTGTTAAGTTTTTCTGTAATAATGCTGAATACAAGCCTTCATAATCCTGCCGTTAAAGATAAGGTAGTTGCTTTACAAAATTTATCTTTTTTTTTAAATTCAACATTATCTTTATTTGGTAAACTATTATATGAGATAATTTAGGCTCTTCTGCAACTTTTAGATTACATTAGAAGGTTTCATAAATATGAATAAGGGTATTAATGATGGAGGAGATATTCCAAGAGAAAATTTAGAGGTTTTTATTGTACAATTTTTTTTTTAATTTTTGTAAAATATTAAAGTAGTGCTGAAATTTGAATAAAAAATAGAAATATTAAA